>NW_027184875.1:0-94558 GCF_040668555.2 Bombus flavifrons
TATATTGTGCACGTTAAATGGAGTAAAAAGAGCGCTTAAGCGTCGAAATATCTCAAACGGGAATTAAATGACGCTTAGTTTTGGTCAAAATCGACGAAATCATCGTGATTTGCGAGCTGTTCCGCTTGTTTCGACGTTGAAACTGGCATGCATTACATTCTGCACGTTAAATGGAGTTAAAAGAGCGCTTAAACGTCGAAATATCTCAAACGGGAAGGAAATGACGCTTAGTTTTGGACAAAATCGACGAAATCATCGAGAATTGCGAGCTGTTCCGCTTGTTTCGACGTTGAAATTGGCATGCATTACAATCTGCACGTTAAATGGAGTAAAAAGAGCGCTTAAACGTCGAAATATCTCAAACGGGAAGGAAATGACGGTTAGTTTTGGTCAAAATCGACGAAATCATCGAGGTTTGCGAGCTGTTCCGCTTGTTTCGAAGCTGAAACTGGCATGCATTACATTCTGCATGTTAATTCGAGTAAAAAGAGCGCTTAAACGTCGAAATATCTCAAACGGGAAGGAAATGACTGTTAGTTTTGGTCAAAATCGACGAAATCATCGAGATTTGCGAGCTGTTCCGCTTGTTTCGGCGTTGAAACTGGCATGCATTACATTCTGCACCTTAATTCGAGTAAAAAGAGCGCTTAAACGTCGAAATATCTCAAACGGGAAGGAAATGACGGTTAGTTTTGGTCAAAATCGACGAAATCATCGAGATTTGCGAGCTGTTCCCCTTGTTTCGAAGCTGAAACTGGCGCGTATTACATTCTGCACGTTAAATGGAGTAAAAAGAGCGCTTAAACGTCGAAATATCTCGAACGGGAAGGAAATGACGGTTAGTTTTGGTCAAAATCGACGAAATCATAGAGATTTGCGAGCTGTTCCGCTTGTTTCGAAGCTGAAACTGGCGCGTATTACATTCTGCACGTTAAATGGAGTAAAAAGAGCGCTTAAACGTCGAAATATCTCGAACGGGAAGGAAATGACGGTTAGTTTTGGTCAAAATCGACGAAATCATCGAGATTTGCGAGCTGTTCCGCTTGTTTCGAAGCTGAGACTGGCGCGTATTACATTCTGCACGTTAAATGGAGTAAAAAGAGCGCCTAAACGTCGAAATATCTCAAACGGGAAGGAAATGACGATTAGTTTTGGTCAAAATCGACGAAATCATCGAGATTTGCGAGCTGTTCCGCTTGTTTCGACGTTGAAACTGGCGTGTATTACATTCTGCACGTTAAGTGGAGTTAAAAGAGCGCTTAAACGTCGAAATATCTCAAACGGGAAGGAAATGACGGTTAGTTTTGGTCAAAATCGACGAAATCATCGAGATTTGCGAGCTGTTCCGCTTGTTTCGAAGCTGGAACTGGCGCGTATTACATTCTGCACGTTAAATGGAGTAAAAAGAGCGCTTAAGCGTCGAAATATCTCAAACGGGAATTAAATGACGCTTAGTTTTGGTCAAAATCGACGAAATCATCGTGATTTGCGAGCTGTTCCGCTTGTTTCGACGTTGAAACTGGCATGCATTACATTCTGCACGTTAAATGGAGTTAAAAGAGCGCTTAAGCGTCGAAATATCTCAAACGGGAATTACATGACGCTTAGTTTTGGTCAAAATCGACGAAATCATCGTGATTTGCGAGCTGTTCCGCTTGTTTCGACGTTGAAACTGGCATGCATTACATTCTGCACGTTAAATGGAGTTAAAAGAGCGCTTAAACGTCGAAATATCTCAAACGGGAAGGAACTGACGGTTAGTTTTGGTCAAAATCGACGAAATCATCGGGGTTTGCGAGCTGTTCCGCTTGTTTCGACGTTGAAACTGGCATGCATTACATTCTGCACGTTAATTCGAGTAAAAAGAGCGCTTAAACGTCGAAATATCTCAAACGGGAAGGAAATGACGGTTAGTTTTGTTCAAAATCTACGAAATCATCGAGATTTGCGAGCTGTTCCCCTTGTTTCGAAGCTGAAACTGGCGCGTATTACATTCTGCACGTTAAATGGAGTAAAAAGAGCGCTTAAACGTCGATATATCTCGAACGGGAAGGAAATGACGGTTAGTTTTGGTCAAAATCGACGAAATCATCGAGATTTGCGAGCTGTTCCGCTTGTTTCGAAGCTGAAACTGGCGCGTATTACATTTTGCACGTTAAATGGAGTAAAAAGAGCGCTTAAACGTCGAAATATCTCAAACGGGAAGGAAATGACGGTTAGTTTTGGTCAAAATCGACGAAATCATCGATTTTTGCGAGCTGTTCCGCTTGTTTCGAAGCTGAAACTGGCGTGTATTACATTCTGCACGTTAAATGGAGTAAAAAGAGCGCTTAAACGTCGAAATATCTCAAACGGGAAGGAAATGACGCTTAGTTTTGGTCAAAATCGACGAAATCATCGAGATTTGCGAGCTGTTCCGCTTGTTTCGACGTTGAAATTGCCATGCATTACATTCTGCACGTTAATTCGAGTAAAAAGAGCGCTTAAACGTCGAAATATCTCAAACGGGAAGGAACTGACTGTTAGTTTTGGTCAAAATCGACGAAATCATCGGGGTTTGCGAGCTGTTCCGCTTGTTTCGACGTTGAAACTGGCATGCATTACATTCTGCACGTTAATTCGAGTAAAAAGAGCGCTTAAACGTCGAAATATCTCAAACGGGAAGGAAATGACGGTTAGTTTTGTTCAAAATCGACGAAATCATCGAGATTTGCGAGCTGTTCCCCTTGTTTCGAAGCTCTAACTGGCGTGCATTATATTGTGCACGTTAAATGGAGTAAATAGAGCGCTTAAGCGTCGAAATATCTCAAACGGGAATTAAATGACGCTTAGTTTTGGTCAAAATCGACGAAATCATCGAGAATTGCGAGCTGTTCCGCTTGTTTCGACGTTGAAATTGGCATGCATTACATTCTGCACGTTAAATGGAGTAAAAAGAGCGCTTAAACGTCGAAATATCTCAAACGGGAAGGAAATGACGGTTAGTTTCGGTCAAAATCGACGAAATCATCGAGGTTTGCGAGCTGTTCCGCTTGTTTCGAAGCTGAAACTGGCGTGTATTACATTCTGCACGTTAAATGGAGTAAAAAGAGCGCTTAAACGTCGAAATATCTCAAACGGGAAGGAAATGACGCTTAGTTTTGGTCAAAATCGACGAAATCATCGAGATTTTCGAGCTGTTCCGCTTGTTTCGACGTTGAAATTGCCATGCATTACATTCTGCACGTTAATTCGAGTAAAAAGAGCGCTTAAACGTCGAAATATCTCAAACGGGAAGGAACTGACGGTTAGTTTTGGTCAAAATCGACGAAATCATCGGGGTTTGCGAGCTGTTCCGCTTGTTTCGACGTTGAAACTGGCATGCATTACATTCTGCAAGTTAATTCGAGTAAAAAGAGCGCTTAAACGTCGAAATATCTCAAACGGGAAGGAAATGACGGTTAGTTTTGTTCAAAATCGACGAAATCATCGAGATTTGCGAGCTGTTCCCCTTGTTTCGAAGCTGAAACTGGCGCGTATTACATTCTGCACGTTAAATGGAGTAAAAAGAGCGCTTAAACGTCGAAATATCTCGAACGGGAAGGAAATGACGGTTAGTTTTGGTCAAAATCGACGAAATCATAGAGATTTGCGAGCTGTTCCGCATGTTTCGAAGATGAAACTGGCGCGTATTACATTCTGCACGTTAAATGGAGTTAAAGGAGCGCTTAAACGTCGAAATATCTCAAACGGGAAGGAAATGACGCTTAGTTTTGGACAAAATCGACGAAATCATCGAGAATTGCGAGCTGTTCCGCTTGTTTCGACGTTGAAATTGGCATGCATTACATTCTGCACGTTAAATGGAGTAAAAAGAGCGCTTAAACGTCGAAATATCTCAAACGGGAAGGAAATGACGGTTAGTTTTCGTCAAAATCGACGAAATCATCGAGGTTTGCGAGCTGATCCGCTTGTTTCGAAGCTGAAACTGGCGTGTATTACATTCTGCACGTTAAATGGAGTAAAAAGAGCGCTTAAACGTCGAAATATCTCAAACGGGAAGGAAATGACGCTTAGTTTTGGTCAAAATCGACGAAATCATCGAGATTTGCGAGCTGTTCCGCTTGTTTCGACGTTGAAATTGCCATGCATTACATTCTGCACGTTAATTCGAGTAAAATGAGCGCTTAAACGTCGAAATATCTCAAACGGGAAGGAGCTGACGGTTAGTTTTGGTCAAAATCGACGAAATCATCGGGGTTTGCGAGCTGTTCCGCTTGTTTCGACGTTGAAACTGGCATGCATTACATTCTGCACGTTAATTCGAGTAAAAAGAGCGCTTAAACGTCGAAATATCTCAAACGGGAAGAAAATGACGGTTAGTTTTGGTCAAAATCGACGAAATCATCGAGATTTGCGAGCTGTTCCCCTTGTTTCGAAGCTGAAACAGGCGCGTATTACATTCTGCACGTTAAATGGAGTAAGAAGAGCACTTAAACGTCGAAATATCTCGATAGGGAAGGAAATGACGGTTAGTTTTGGTCAAAATCGACGAAATCATCGAGATTTGCGCGCTGTTCCGCTTGTTTCGAAGCTGAAACTGGCGCGTATTACATTCTGCACGTTAAATAGAGTAAAAAGTGCGCTTAAACGTGGAAATATCTCAAACGGGAAGGAAATGATGATTAGTTTTGGTCAAAATCGACGAAATCATCGAGATTTGCGAGCTGTTCCGCTTGTTTCGACGTTGAAACTGTCATGCATTACATTCTGCATGTTAATTCGAGTAAAAAGAGCGCTTAAACGTCGAAATATCTCAAACGGGAAGGAAATGACGGTTAGTTTTGGTCAAAATCGACGAAATCATCGAGATTTGCGAGCTGTTCCGCTTGTTTCGACGCTGGAACTGGCATGCATTACATTCTGCACGTTAATTCGAGTAAAAAGAGCGCTTAAACGTCGAAATATCTCAAACGGGAAGGAAATGAAACTTAGTTTTGGTCAAAATCGACGAAATCATCGAGATTTGGGAGCTGTTCCTCTTGTTTCGAAGCTGAAACTGGCGCGTATTACATTCTGCACGTTAAATGGAGTAAAAAGAGCGCTTAAAAGTCGAAATATCTCGAACGGGAAGGAAATGACGGTTAGTTTTGGTCAAAATCGACGAAATCATCGAGATTTGCGAGCTGTTCCGCTTGTTTCGAAGCTGAAACTGGCGCGTATTACATTCTGCACGTTAAATGGAGTTAAAAGAGCGCTTAAACGTCGAAATATCTCAAACGGGAAGGAAATGACGCTTAGTTTTGGACAAAATCGACGAAATCATCGAGAATTGCGAGCTGTTCCGCTTGTTTCGACGTTGAAATTGGCATGCATTACATTCTGCACGTTAAATGGAGTAAAAAGAGCGCTTAAACGTCGAAATATCTCAAACGGGAAGGAAATGACGGTTAGTTTTGGTCAAAATCGACGAAATCATCGAGGTTTGCGAGCTGTTCCGCTTGTTTCGAAGCTGAAACTGGCGTGTATTACATTCTGCACGTTAAATGGAGTAAAAAGAGCGCTTAAACGTCGAAATATCTCAAACGGGAAGGAAATGACGCTTAGTTTTGGTCAAAATCGACGAAATCATCGAGATTTGCGAGCTGTTCCGCTTGTTTCGACGTTGAAATTGCCATGCATTACATTCTGCACGTTAATTCGAGTAAAAAGAGCGCTTAAACGTCGAAATATCTCAAACGGGAAGGAACTGACTGTTAGTTTTGGTCAAAATCGACGAAATCATCGGGGTTTGCGAGCTGTTCCGCTTGTTTCGACGTTGAAACTGGCATGCATTACATTCTGCACGTTAATTCGAGTAAAAAGAGCGCTTAAACGTCGAAATATCTCAAACGGGAAGGAAATGACGCTTAGTTTTGGACAAAATCGACGAAATCATCGAGAATTGCGAGCTGTTCCGCTTGTTTCGACGTTGAAATTGGCATGCATTACATTCTGCACGTTAAATGGAGTAAAAAGAGCGCTTAAACGTCGAAATATCTCAAACGGGAAGGAAATGACGGTTAGTTTTGGTCAAAATCGACGAAATCATCGAGGTTTGCGAGCTGTTCCGCTTGTTTCGAAGCTGAAACTGGCGTGTATTACATTCTGCACGTTAAATGGAGTAAAAAGAGCGCTTAAACGTCGAAATATCTCAAACGGGAAGGAAATGACGCTTAGTTTTGGTCAAAATCGACGAAATCATCGAGATTTGCGAGCTGTTCCGCTTGTTTCGACGTTGAAATTGCCATGCATTACATTCTGCACGTTAATTCGAGTAAAAAGAGCGCTTAAACGTCGAAATATCTCAAACGGGAAGGAACTGACTGTTAGTTTTGGTCAAAATCGACGAAATCATCGGGGTTTGCGAGCTGTTCCGCTTGTTTCGACGTTGAAACTGGCATGCATTACATTCTGCACGTTAATTCGAGTAAAAAGAGCGCTTAAACGTCGAAATATCTCAAACGGGAAGGAAATGACGGTTAGTTTTGTTCAAAATCGACGAAATCATCGAGATTTGCGAGCTGTTCCCCTTGTTTCGAAGCTCTAACTGGCGTGCATTATATTGTGCACGTTAAATGGAGTAAATAGAGCGCTTAAGCGTCGAAATATCTCAAACGGGAATTAAATGACGCTTAGTTTTGGTCAAAATCGACGAAATCATCGTGATTTGCGAGCTGTTCCGCTTGTTTCGACGTTGAAACTGGCATGCATTACATTCTGCACGTTAAATGGAGTTAAAAGAGCGCTTGAACGTCGAAATATCTCAAACGGGAAGGAAATGACGGTTAGTTTTGGTCAAAATCGACGAAATCATCGAGATTTGCGAGCTGTTCCGCTTGTTTCGACGCTGGAACTGGCATGCATTACATTCTGCACGTTAATTCGAGTAAAAAGAGCGCTTAAACGTCGAAATATCTCAAACGGGAAGGAAATGAAACTTAGTTTTGGTCAAAATCGACGAAATCATCGAGATTTGGGAGCTGTTCCGCTTGTTTCGAAGCTGAGACTGGCGCGTATTACATTCTGCACGTTAAATGGAGTAAAAAGAGCGCCTAAACGTCGAAATATCTCAAGCGGGAAGGAAATGACGATTAGTTTTGGTCAAAATCGACGAAATCATCGAGATTTGCGAGCTGTTCCGCTTGTTTCGACGTTGAAACTGGCGTGTATTACATTCTGCACGTTAAGTGGAGTTAAAAGAGCGCTTAAACGTCGAAATATCTCAAACGGGAAGGAAATGACGGTTAGTTTTGGTCAAAATCGACGAAATCATCGAGATTTGCGAGCTGTTGCGCTTGTTTCGAAGCTGAAACTGGCGCGAATTACATTCTGCACGTTAAATGGAGTTAAAAGTGCGCTTAAACGTCGAAATATCTCAAACGGGAAGGAAATGACGCTTAGTTTTGGTCAAAATCGACGAAATCATCGAGATTTGCGAGCTGTTCCGCTTGTTTCGACGTTGAAATTGGCATGCATTACATTCTGCACGTTAATTCGAGTAAAAAGAGCGCTTAAATGTCGAAATATCTCAAACGGGAAGGAAATGACGGTTAGTTTTGTTCAAAATCGACGAAATCATCGAGATTTGCGAGCTGTTCCGTCTGTTTCGAAGCTGAAACTGGCGTGTATTACATTGTGCACGTTAAATGGAGTAAAAAGAGCGCTTAAACGTCGAAATATCTCAAACGGGAAGGAAATGACGGTTAGTTTTGGTCAAAATCGACGAAATCGTCGAGATTTGCGAGCTGTTCCGCTTGTTTCGACGTTGAAACTGGCATTCATTACATTCTGCACGTTAAATGGTGTAAAAAGAGCGCTTAAACGTCGAAATATCTCAAACGGGAAGGAAATGACGGTTAGTTTTAGTCAAAATCGACGAAATCATCGAGATTAGCGAGCTGTTCCGCTTGTTTCGAAGCTGGAACTGGCGCGTATTACATTCTGCACGTTAAGTGGAGTTAAAAGAGCGCTTAAACGTCGAAATATCTCAAACGGGAAGGAAATGACGCTTAGTTTTGGTCCAAATCGACGAAATCATCGAGATTTGCGAGCTGTTCCGCTTGTTTCGACGTTGAAACTGGCATGCATTACATTCTGCACGTTAATTGGAGTAAAAAGAGCGCTTAAACGTCGAAATATCTCAAACGGGAAGGAAATGACGGTTAGTTTTGGTCAAAATAGACGAAATCATCCAGATTTGCGAGCTGTTCCGCTTGTTTCGAAGCTGAAACTGGCGCGTATTACATTCTGCACGTTAAATGGAGTAAAAAGAGCGCTTAAACGTCGAAATGTCACAAGCGGGAAGGAAATGACAGTTAGTTTTGGTCAAAATCGACGAAATCATCGAGATTTGCGTGCTGGTCCGCTTGTTTCGACGTTGAAACTGGCATGCATTACATTCCGCACGTTAATTGGAGTAAAGAGAGCGCTTAAACGTCGAAATATCTCAAACGGGAAGGATATGACGGTTAGTTTTGGTCAAAATCGACGAAATCATCGAGATTTGCGAGCTGTTCCGCTTGTTTCGACGTTGAAACTGGCATGCATTACATTCTGCACGTTAATTCGAGTAAAAAGAGCGCTTAAACGTCGAAATATCTCAAACGGGAAGGAAATGACGCTTAGTTTTGGTCAAAATCGACGAAATCATCGAGATTTGCGAGCTGTTCCGCTTGTTTCGAAGCTGAGACTGGCGCGTATTACATTCTGCACGTTAAATGGAGTAAAAAGAGCGCCTAAACGTCGAAATATCTCAAGCGGGAAGGAAATGACGATTAGTTTTGGTCAAAATCGACGAAATCATCGAGATTTGCGAGCTGTTCCGCTTGTTTCGACGTTGAAACTGGCGTGTATTACATTCTGCACGTTAAGTGGAGTTAAAAGAGCGCTTAAACGTCGAAATATCTCAAACGGGAAGGAAATGACGCTTAGTTTTGGTCAAAATCGACGAAATCATCGAGATTTGCGAGCTGTTCCGCTTGTTTCGAAGTCTGAAACTGGCGCGTATTACATTCTGCACGTTAAATGGAGAAAAAGAGCGCTTAAACGTCGAAATATCTCAAACGGGAAGGAAAGGACGGTTAGTTTTCGTCAAAATCGACGAAATCATCGAGATTTGCGAGCTGTTCCGCTTGTTTCGAAGATGAAACTGGCGCGTATTACATTCTGCACGTTAAATGCAGTTAAAAGAGCGCTTAAACGTCGAAATATCTCAAACGGGAAGGAAATGACGGTTAGTTTTGGTCAAAATCGACGAAATCGTCGAGATTTGCGAGCTGTTCCGCTTGTTTCGACGTTGAAACTGGCATTCATTACATTCTGCACGTTAAATGGTGTAAAAAGAGCGCTTAAACGTCGAAATATCTCAAACGGGAAGGAAATGACGCTTAGTTTTGGTCCAAATCGACGAAATCATCGAGATTTGCGAGCTGTTCCGCTTGTTTCGACGTTGAAACTGGCATGCATTACATTCTGCACGTTAATTGGAGTAAAAAGAGCGCTTAAACGTCGAAATATCTCAAACGGGAAGGAAATGACGGTTAGTTTTGGTCAAAATAGACGAAATCATCGAGATTTGCGAGCTGTTCCGCTTGTTTCGAAGCTGAAACTGGCGCGTATTACATTCTGCACGTTAAATGGAGTAAAAAGAGCGCTTAAACGTCGAAATGTCACGAGCGGGAAGGAAATGACAGTTAGTTTTGGTCAAAATCGACGAAATCATCGAGATTTCCGAGCTGTTCCGCTTGTTTCGACGTTGAAACTGGCGTGTATTACATTCTGCACGTTAAATGGAGTAAAAAGAGCGCTTAAACGTCGAAATATCTCAAACGGGAAGGAAATGACGTTTAGTTTTGGTCAAAATCGACGAAATCATCGAGATTTGCGTGCTGGTCCGCTTGTTTCGACGTTGAAACTGGCATGCATTACATTCCGCACGTTAATTGGAGTAAAGAGAGCGCTTAAACGTCGAAATATCTCAAACGGGAAGGATATGACGGTTAGTTTTGCTCAAAATCGACGAAATCATCGAGATTTGCGAGCTGTTCCGCTTGTTTCGACGCTGAAACTGGCATGCATTACATTCTGCACGTTAATTCGAGTAAAAAGAGCGCTTAAACGTCGAAATATCTCAAACGGGAAGGAAATGACGCTTAGTTTTGGTCAAAATCGACGAAATCGTCGAGATTTGCGAGCTGTTCCGCTTGTTTCGACGTTGAAACTGGCATTCATTACATTCTGCACGTTAAATGGTGTAAAAAGAGCGCTTAAACGTCGAAATATCTCAAACGGGAAGGAAATGACGGTTAGTTTTGGTCAAAATCGACGAAATCGTCGAGATTTGCGAGCTGTTCCGCTTGTTTCGACGTTGAAACTGGCATTCATTACATTCTGCACGTTAAATGGTGTAAAAAGAGCGCTTAAACGTCGAAATATCTCAAACGGGAAGGAAATGACGCTTAGTTTTGGTCAAAATCGACGAAATCATCGAGATTTGCGAGCTGTTCCGCTTGTTTCGAAGCTGAAACTGTCGCGAATTACATTCTGCACGTTAAATGGAGTTAAAAGAGCGCTTAAACGTCGAAATATTTCAAAGGGGAAGGAAATGACGGTTAGTTTTGGTCAAAATCGACGAAATCATCGAGATTAGCGAGCTGTTCCGCTTGTTTCGAAGCTGGAACTGGCGCGTATTACATTCTGCACGTTAAGTGGAGTTAAAAGAGCGCTTAAACGTCGAAATATCTCAAACGGGAAGGAAATGACGCTTAGTTTTGGTCAAAATCGACGAAATCGTCGAGATTTGCGAGCTGTTCCGCTTGTTTCGACGTTGAAACTGGCATTCATTACATTCTGCACGTTAAATGGTGTAAAAAGAGCGCTTAAACGTCGAAATATCTCAAACGGGAAGGAAATGACGGTTAGTTTTGGTCAAAATCGACGAAATCGTCGAGATTTGCGAGCTGTTCCGCTTGTTTCGAAGCTGAAACTGTCGCGAATTACATTCTGCACGTTAAATGGAGTTAAAAGAGCGCTTAAACGTCGAAATATTTCAAACGGGAAGGAAATGACGGTTAGTTTTGGTCAAAATCGACGAAATCATCGAGATTAGCGAGCTGTTCCGCTTGTTTCGAAGCTGGAACTGGCGCGTATTACATTCTGCACGTTAAGTGGAGTTAAAAGAGCGCTTAAACGTCGAAATATCTCAAACGGGAAGGAAATGACGGTTAGTTTTGGTCAAAATAGACGAAATCATCGAGATTTGCGAGCTGTTCCGCTTGTTTCGAAGCTGAAACTGGCGCGTATTACATTCTGCACGTTAAATGGAGTAAAAAGAGCGCTTAAACGTCGAAATGTCACGAGCGGGAAGGAAATGACAGTTAGTTTTGGTCAAAATCGACGAAATCATCGAGATTTCCGAGCTGTTCCGCTTGTTTCGACGTTGAAACTGGCGTGTATTACATTCTGCACGTTAAATGGAGTAAAAAGAGCGCTTAAACGTCGAAATATCTCAAACGGGAAGGAAATGACGTTTAGTTTTGGTCAAAATCGACGAAATCATCGAGATTTGCGTGCTGGTCCGCTTGTTTCGACGTTGAAACTGGCATGCATTACATTCCGCACGTTAATTGGAGTAAAGAGAGCGCTTAAACGTCGAAATATCTCAAACGGGAAGGATATGACGGTTAGTTTTGCTCAAAATCGACGAAATCATCGAGATTTGCGAGCTGTTCCGCTTGTTTCGACGCTGAAACTGGCATGCATTACATTCTGCACGTTAATTCGAGTAAAAAGAGCGCTTAAACGTCGAAATATCTCAAACGGGAAGGACATGACGCTTAGTTTTGGTCAAAATCGACGAAATCGTCGAGATTTGCGAGCTGTTCCGCTTGTTTCGACGTTGAAACTGGCATTCATTACATTCTGCACGTTAAATGGTGTAAAAAGAGCGCTTAAACGTCGAAATATCTCAAACGGGAAGGAAATGACGGTTAGTTTTGGTCAAAATCGACGAAATCGTCGAGATTTGCGAGCTGTTCCGCTTGTTTCGACGTTGAAACTGGCATTCATTACATTCTGCACGTTAAATGGTGTAAAAAGAGCGCTTAAACGTCGAAATATCTCAAACGGGAAGGAAATGACGCTTAGTTTTGGTCAAAATCGACGAAATCATCGAGATTTGCGAGCTGTTCCGCTTGTTTCGAAGCTGAAACTGTCGCGAATTACATTCTGCACGTTAAATGGAGTTAAAAGAGCGCTTAAACGTCGAAATATTTCAAAGGGGAAGGAAATGACGGTTAGTTTTGGTCAAAATCGACGAAATCATCGAGATTAGCGAGCTGTTCCGCTTGTTTCGAAGCTGGAACTGGCGCGTATTACATTCTGCACGTTAAGTGGAGTTAAAAGAGCGCTTAAACGTCGAAATATCTCAAACGGGAAGGAAATGACGCTTAGTTTTGGTCAAAATCGACGAAATCGTCGAGATTTGCGAGCTGTTCCGCTTGTTTCGACGTTGAAACTGGCATTCATTACATTCTGCACGTTAAATGGTGTAAAAAGAGCGCTTAAACGTCGAAATATCTCAAACGGGAAGGAAATGACGGTTAGTTTTGGTCAAAATCGACGAAATCGTCGAGATTTGCGAGCTGTTCCGCTTGTTTCGAAGCTGAAACTGTCGCGAATTACATTCTGCACGTTAAATGGAGTTAAAAGAGCGCTTAAACGTCGAAATATTTCAAACGGGAAGGAAATGACGGTTAGTTTTGGTCAAAATCGACGATATCATCGAGATTTGCGAGCTGTTCCGCTTGTTTCGAAGCTGAAACTGGCGCCTATTACATTCTGCACTTTAAATGGAGTAAAAAGAGCGCTTAAACGTCGAAATATCTCAAACGGGAATTAAATGACGCTTAGTTTTGGTCAAAATCGACGAAATCATCGTGATTTGCGAGCTGTTCCGCTTGTCTCGACGTTGAAACTGGCATGCATTACATTCTGCACGTTAAATGGAGTTAAAAGAGCGCTTAAATGTCGAAATATCTCAAACGGGAAGGAAATGACGCTTAGTTTTGGACAAAATCGACGAAATCATCGAGAATTGCGAGCTGTTCCGCTTGTTTCGACGTTGAAATTGGCATGCATTACAATCTGCACGTTAAATGGAGTAAAAAGAGAGCTTAAACGTCGACATATCTCAAACGGGAAGGAAATGACGGTTAGTTTTGGTCAAAATCGACGAAATCATCGAGGTTTGCGAGCTGTTCCGCTTGTTTCGAAGCTGAAACTGGCATGCATTACATTCTGCATGTTAATTCGAGTAAAAAGAGCGCTTAAACGTCGAAATATCTCAAACGGGAAGGAAATGACTGCTAGTTTTGGTCAAAATCGACGAAATCATCGAGATTTGCGAGCTGTTCCGCTTGTTTCGGCGTTGAAACTGGCATGCATTACATTCTGCACCTTAATTCGAGTAAAAAGAGCGCTTAAACGTCGAAATATCTCAAACGGGAAGGAAATGACGGTTAGTTTTGGTCAAAATCGACGAAATCATCGAGATGTGCGAGCTGTTCCCCTTGTTTCGAAGCTGAAACTGGCGCGTATTACATTCTGCACGTTAAATGGAGTAAAAAGAGCGCTTAAACGTCGAAATATCTCGAACGGGAAGGAAATGACGGTTAGTTTTGGTCAAAATCGACGAAATCATCGAGATTTGCGAGCTGTTCCGCTTGTTTCGAAGCTGAAACTGGCGCTTATTACATTCTGCACGTTAAATGGAGTAAAAAGAGCGCTTAAACGTCGAAATATCTCGAACGGGAAGGAAATGACGGTTAGTTTTGGTCAAAATCGACGCAATCATCGAGATTTGCGAGCTGTTCCGCTTGTTTCGAAGCTGAGACTGGCGCGTATTACATTCTGCACGTTAAATGGAGTAAAAAGAGCGCCTAAACGTCGAAATATCTCAAACGGGAAGGAAATGACGATTAGTTTTGGTCAAAATCGACGAAATCATCGAGATTTGCGAGCTGTTCCGCTTGTTTCGACGTTGAAACTGGCGTGTATTACATTCTGCACGTTAAGTGGAGTTAAAAGAGCGCTTAAACGTCGAAATATCTCAAACGGGAAGGAAATGACGGTTAGTTTTGGTCAAAATCGACGAAATCATCGAGATTTGCGAGCTGTTGCGCTTGTTTCGAAGCTGAAACTGGCGCGAATTACATTCTGCACGTTAAATGGAGTTAAAAGTGCGCTTAAACGTCGAAATATCTCAAACGGGAAGGAAATGACGCTTAGTTTTGGTCAAAATCGACGAAATCATCGAGATTTGCGAGCTGTTCCGCTTGATTCGAAGCTGAAACTGTCGCGAATTACATTCTGCACGTTAAATGGAGTTAAAAGAGCGCTTAAACGTCGAAATATTTCAAACGGGAAGGAAATGACGGTTAGTTTTGGTCAAAATCGACGAAATCATCGAGATTAGCGAGCTGTTCCGCTTGTTTCGAAGCTGGAACTGGCGCGTATTACATTCTGCACGTTAAATGGAGTTAAAAGAGCGCTTAAACGTCGAAATATCTCAAACGGGAAGGAAATGACGCTTAGTTTTGGTCAAAATCGACGATATCATCGAGATTTGCGAGCTGTTCCGCTTGTTTCGACGTTGAAACTGGCATGCATTACATTCTGCACGTTAATTCGAGTAAAAAGAGCGCTTAAACGTCGAAATATCTCAAACGGGAAGGAAATGACGGTTAGTTTTTGTCAAAATCGACGAAATCATCGAGGTTTGCGAGCTGTTAGGCTTGTTTCGAAGATGCAACTGGCGTGCATTATATTGTGCACGTTAAATGGAGTAAAAAGAGCGCTTAAGCGTCGAAATATCTCAAACGGGAATTAAATGACGCTTAGTTTTGGTCAAAATCGACGAAATCATAGTGATTTGCGAGCTGTTCCGCTTGTTTCGACGTTGAAACTGGCATGCATTACATTCTGCACGTTAAATGGAGTTAAAAGAGCGCTTAAACGTCGAAATATCTCAAACGGGAAGGAAATGACGGTTAGTTTTGGTCAAAATCGACGAAATCGTCGAGATTTGCGAGCTGTTCCGCTTGTTTCGACGTTGAAACTGGCATGCATTACATTCTGCACGTTAATTCGAGTAAAAAGAGCGCTTAAACGTCGAAATATCTCAAACGGGAAGGAAATGACGCTTAGTTTTGGTCAAAATCGACGAAATCATCGAGATTTGCGAGCTGTTCCGCTTGTTTCGAAGCTGAAACTGGCGCTTATTACATTCTGCACGTTAAATGGAGTAAAAAGAGCGCTTAAACGTCGAAATATCTCGAACGGGAAGGAAATGACGGTTAGTTTTGGTCAAAATCGACGCAATCATCGAGATTTGCGAGCTGTTCCGCTTGTTTTGAAGCTGAGACTGGCGCGTATTACATTCTGCACGTTAAGTGGAGTTAAAAGAGCGCTTAAACGTCGAAATATCTCAAACGGGAAGGAAATGACGCTTAGTTTTGGTCCAAATCGACGAAATCATCGAGATTTGCGAGCTGTTCCGCTTGTTTCGACGTTGAAACTGGCATGCATTACATTCTGCACGTTAATTGGAGTAAAAAGAGCGCTTAAACGTCGAAATATCTCAAACGGGAAGGAAATGACGGTTAGTTTTGGTCAAAATAGACGAAATCATCCAGATTTGCGAGCTGTTCCGCTTGTTTCGAAGCTGAAACTGGCGCGTATTACATTCTGCACGTTAAATGGAGTAAAAAAAGCGCTTAAACGTCGAAATGTCACAAGCGGGAAGGAAATGACAGTTAGTTTTGGTCAAAATCGACGAAATCATCGAGATTTGCGAGCTGTTCCGCTTGTTTCGACGTTGAAACTGGCGTGTATTACATTCTGCACGTTAAATGGAGTAAAAAGAGCGCTTAAACGTCGAAATATCTCAAACGGGAAGGAAATGACGTTTAGTTTTGGTCAAAATCGACGAAATCATCGAGATTTGCGTGCTGGTCCGCTTGTTTCGACGTTGAAACTGGCATGCATTACATTCCGCACGTTAATTGGAGTAAAGAGAGCGCTTAAACGTCGAAATATCTCAAACGGGAAGGATATGACGGTTAGTTTTGGTCAAAATCGACGATATCATCGAGATTTGCGAGCTGTTCCGCTTGTTTCGACGTTGAAACTGGCATGCATTACATTCTGCACGTTAATTCGAGTAAAAAGAGCGCTTAAACGTCGAAATATCTCAAACGGGAAGGAAATGACGCTTAGTTTTGGTCAAAATCGACGAAATCATCGAGATTTGCGAGCTGTTCCGCTTGTTTCGAAGCTGAGACTGGCGCGTATTACATTCTGCACGTTAAATGGAGTAAAAAGAGCGCCTAAACGTCGAAATATCTCAAGCGGGAAGGAAATGACGATTAGTTTTGGTCAAAATCGACGAAATCATCGAGATTTGCGAGCTGTTCCGCTTGTTTCGACGTTGAAACTGGCGTGTATTACATTCTGCACGTTAAGTGGAGTTAAAAGAGCGCTTAAACGTCGAAATATCTCAAACGGGAAGGAAATGACGCTTAGTTTTGGTCAAAATCGACGAAATCATCGAGATTTGCGAGCTGTTCCGCTTGTTTCGAAGTCTGAAACTGGCGCGTATTACATTCTGCACGTTAAATGGAGAAAAAGAGCGCTTAAACGTCGAAATATCTCAAACGGGAAGGAAAGGACGGTTAGTTTTCGTCAAAATCGACGAAATCATCGAGATTTGCGAGCTGTTCCGCTTGTTTCGAAGATGAAACTGGCGCGTATTACATTCTGCACGTTAAATGCAGTTAAAAGAGCGCTTAAACGTCGAAATATCTCAAACGGGAAGGAAATGACGGTTAGTTTTGGTCAAAATCGACGAAATCGTCGAGATTTGCGAGCTGTTCCGCTTGTTTCGACGTTGAAACTGGCATTCATTACATTCTGCACGTTAAATGGAGAAAAAGAGCGCTTAAACGTCGAAATATCTCAAACGGGAAGGAAATGACGGTTAGTTTTGTTCAAAATCGACGAAATCATCGAGATTTGCGAGCTGTTCCGTCTGTTTCGACGCTGAAACTGGCATGCATTACATTCTGCACGTTAATTCGAGTAAAAAGAGCGCTTAAACGTCGAAATATCTCAAACGGGAAGGAAATGACGCTTAGTTTTGGTCAAAATCGACGAAATCGTCGAGATTTGCGAGCTGTTCCGCTTGTTTCGAAGCTGAAACTGGCGCGTATTACATTCTGCACGTTAAATGGAGTAAAAAGAGCGCTTAAACGTCGAAATATCTCAAACGGGAAGGAAATGACGGTTAGTTTTGGTCAAAATCGACGAAATCGTCGAGATTTGCGAGCTGTTCCGCTTGTTTCGACGTTGAAACTGGCATTCATTACATTCTGCACGTTAAATGGTGTAAAAAGAGCGCTTAAACGTCGAAATATCTCAAACGGGAAGGAAATGACGCTTAGTTTTGGTCAAAATCGACGAAATCATCGAGATTTGCGAGCTGTTCCGCTTGTTTCGAAGCTGAAACTGTCGCGAATTACATTCTGCACGTTAAATGGAGTTAAAAGAGCGCTTAAACGTCGAAATATTTCAAAGGGGAAGGAAATGACGCTTAGTTTTGGTCAAAATCGACGATATCATCGAGATTTGCGAGCTGTTCCGCTTGTTTCGACGTTGAAACTGGCATGCATTACATTCTGCACGTTAATTCGAGTAAAAAGAGCGCTTAAACGTCGAAATATCTCAAACGGGAAGGAAATGACGGTTAGTTTTTGTCAAAATCGACGAAATCATCGAGGTTTGCGAGCTGTTAGGCTTGTTTCGACGTTGAAACTGGCATGCATTACATTCTGCACGTTAATTGGAGTAAAAAGAGCGCTTAAACGTCGAAATATCTCAAACGGGAAGGAAATGACGGTTAGTTTTGGTCAAAATAGACGAAATCATCCAGATTTGCGAGCTGTTCCGCTTGTTTCGAAGCTGAAACTGGCGCGTATTACATTCTGCACGTTAAATGGAGTTAAAAGAGCGCTTAAACGTCGAAATATCTCAAACGGGAAGGAAATGACGGTTAGTTTTGGTCAAAATCGACGAAATCGTCGAGATTTGCGAGCTGTTCCGCTTGTTTCGACGTTGAAACTGGCATGCATTACATTCTGCACGTTAATTCGAGTAAAAAGAGCGCTTAAACGTCGAAATATCTCAAACGGGAAGGAAATGACGCTTAGTTTTGGTCAAAATCGACGAAATCATCGAGATTTGCGAGCTGTTCCGCTTGTTTCGAAGCTGAAACTGGCGCTTATTACATTCTGCACGTTAAATGGAGTAAAAAGAGCGCTTAAACGTCGAAATATCTCGAACGGGAAGGAAATGACGGTTAGTTTTGGTCAAAATCGACGCAATCATCGAGATTTGCGAGCTGTTCCGCTTGTTTTGAAGCTGAGACTGGCGCGTATTACATTCTGCACGTTAAGTGGAGTTAAAAGAGCGCTTAAACGTCGAAATATCTCAAACGGGAAGGAAATGACGCTTAGTTTTGGTCCAAATCGACGAAATCATCGAGATTTGCGAGCTGTTCCGCTTGTTTCGACGTTGAAACTGGCATGCATTACATTCTGCACGTTAATTGGAGTAAAAAGAGCGCTTAAACGTCGAAATATCTCAAACGGGAAGGAAATGACGGTTAGTTTTGGTCAAAATAGACGAAATCATCCAGATTTGCGAGCTGTTCCGCTTGTTTCGAAGCTGAAACTGGCGCGTATTACATTCTGCACGTTAAATGGAGTAAAAAAAGCGCTTAAACGTCGAAATGTCACAAGCGGGAAGGAAATGACAGTTAGTTTTGGTCAAAATCGACGAAATCATCGAGATTTGCGAGCTGTTCCGCTTGTTTCGACGTTGAAACTGGCGTGTATTACATTCTGCACGTTAAATGGAGTAAAAAGAGCGCTTAAACGTCGAAATATCTCAAACGGGAAGGAAATGACGTTTAGTTTTGGTCAAAATCGACGAAATCATCGAGATTTGCGTGCTGGTCCGCTTGTTTCGACGTTGAAACTGGCATGCATTACATTCCGCACGTTAATTGGAGTAAAGAGAGCGCTTAAACGTCGAAATATCTCAAACGGGAAGGATATGACGGTTAGTTTTGGTCAAAATCGACGAAATCATCGAGATTTGCGAGCTGTTCCGCTTGTTTCGACGTTGAAACTGGCATGCATTACATTCTGCACGTTAATTCGAGTAAAAAGAGCGCTTAAACGTCGAAATATCTCAAACGGGAAGGAAATGACGCTTAGTTTTGGTCAAAATCGACGAAATCATCGAGATTTGCGAGCTGTTCCGCTTGTTTCGAAGCTGAGACTGGCGCGTATTACATTCTGCACGTTAAATGGAGTAAAAAGAGCGCCTAAACGTCGAAATATCTCAAGCGGGAAGGAAATGACGATTAGTTTTGGTCAAAATCGACGAAATCATCGAGATTTGCGAGCTGTTCCGCTTGTTTCGACGTTGAAACTGGCGTGTATTACATTCTGCACGTTAAGTGGAGTTAAAAGAGCGCTTAAACGTCGAAATATCTCAAACGGGAAGGAAATGACGCTTAGTTTTGGTCAAAATCGACGAAATCATCGAGATTTGCGAGCTGTTCCGCTTGTTTCGAAGTCTGAAACTGGCGCGTATTACATTCTGCACGTTAAATGGAGAAAAAGAGCGCTTAAACGTCGAAATATCTCAAACGGGAAGGAAAGGACGGTTAGTTTTCGTCAAAATCGACGAAATCATCGAGATTTGCGAGCTGTTCCGCTTGTTTCGAAGATGAAACTGGCGCGTATTACATTCTGCACGTTAAATGCAGTTAAAAGAGCGCTTAAACGTCGAAATATCTCAAACGGGAAGGAAATGACGGTTAGTTTTGGTCAAAATCGACGAAATCGTCGAGATTTGCGAGCTGTTCCGCTTGTTTCGACGTTGAAACTGGCATTCATTACATTCTGCACGTTAAATGGAGAAAAAGAGCGCTTAAACGTCGAAATATCTCAAACGGGAAGGAAATGACGGTTAGTTTTGTTCAAAATCGACGAAATCATCGAGATTTGCGAGCTGTTCCGTCTGTTTCGACGCTGAAACTGGCATGCATTACATTCTGCACGTTAATTCGAGTAAAAAGAGCGCTTAAACGTCGAAATATCTCAAACGGGAAGGAAATGACGCTTAGTTTTGGTCAAAATCGACGAAATCGTCGAGATTTGCGAGCTGTTCCGCTTGTTTCGAAGCTGAAACTGGCGCGTATTACATTCTGCACGTTAAATGGAGTAAAAAGAGCGCTTAAACGTCGAAATATCTCAAACGGGAAGGAAATGACGGTTAGTTTTGGTCAAAATCGACGAAATCGTCGAGATTTGCGAGCTGTTCCGCTTGTTTCGACGTTGAAACTGGCATTCATTACATTCTGCACGTTAAATGGTGTAAAAAGAGCGCTTAAACGTCGAAATATCTCAAACGGGAAGGAAATGACGCTTAGTTTTGGTCAAAATCGACGAAATCATCGAGATTTGCGAGCTGTTCCGCTTGTTTCGAAGCTGAAACTGTCGCGAATTACATTCTGCACGTTAAATGGAGTTAAAAGAGCGCTTAAACGTCGAAATATTTCAAAGGGGAAGGAAATGACGGTTAGTTTTGGTCAAAATCGACGAAATCATCGAGATTAGCGAGCTGTTCCGCTTGTTTCGAAGCTGGAACTGGCGCGTATTACATTCTGCACGTTAAGTGGAGTTAAAAGAGCGCTTAAACGTCGAAATATCTCAAACGGGAAGGAAATGACGCTTAGTTTTGGTCAAAATCGACGAAATCGTCGAGATTTGCGAGCTGTTCCGCTTGTTTCGACGTTGAAACTGGCATTCATTACATTCTGCACGTTAAATGGTGTAAAAAGAGCGCTTAAACGTCGAAATATCTCAAACGGGAAGGAAATGACGGTTAGTTTTGGTCAAAATCGACGAAATCGTCGAGATTTGCGTGCTGTTCCGCTTGTTTCGAAGCTGAAACTGTCGCGAATTACATTCTGCACGTTAAATGGAGTTAAAAGAGCGCTTAAACGTCGAAATATTTCAAACGGGAAGGAAATGACGGTTAGTTTTGGTCAAAATCGACGAAATCATCGAGATTAGCGAGCTGTTCCGCTTGTTTCGAAGCTGGAACTGGCGCGTATTACATTCTGCACGTTAAGTGGAGTTAAAAGAGCGCTTAAACGTCGAAATATCTCAAACGGGAAGAAAATGACGCTTAGTTTTGGTCAAAATCGACGATATCATCGAGATTTGCGAGCTGTTCCGCTTGTTTCGAAGCTGAAACTGGCGCCTATTACATTCTGCACTTTAAATGGAGTAAAAAGAGCGCTTAAACGTCGAAATATCTCAAACGGGAATTAAATGACGCTTAGTTTTGGTCAAAATCGACGAAATCATCGTGATTTGCGAGCTGTTCCGCTTGTCTCGACGTTGAAACTGGCATGCATTACATTCTGCACGTTAAATGGAGTTAAAAGAGCGCTTAAATGTCGAAATATCTCAAACGGGAAGGAAATGACGCTTAGTTTTGGACAAAATCGACGAAATCATCGAGAATTGCGAGCTGTTCCGCTTGTTTCGACGTTGAAATTGGCATGCATTACAATCTGCACGTTAAATGGAGTAAAAAGAGAGCTTAAACGTCGACATATCTCAAACGGGAAGGAAATGACGGTTAGTTTTGGTCAAAATCGACGAAATCATCGAGGTTTGCGAGCTGTTCCGCTTGTTTCGAAGCTGAAACTGGCATGCATTACATTCTGCATGTTAATTCGAGTAAAAAGAGCGCTTAAACGTCGAAATATCTCAAACGGGAAGGAAATGACTGCTAGTTTTGGTCAAAATCGACGAAATCATCGAGATTTGCGAGCTGTTCCGCTTGTTTCGGCGTTGAAACTGGCATGCATTACATTCTGCACCTTAATTCGAGTAAAAAGAGCGCTTAAACGTCGAAATATCTCAAACGGGAAGGAAATGACGGTTAGTTTTGGTCAAAATCGACGAAATCATCGAGATGTGCGAGCTGTTCCCCTTGTTTCGAAGCTGAAACTGGCGCGTATTACATTCTGCACGTTAAATGGAGTAAAAAGAGCGCTTAAACGTCGAAATATCTCGAACGGGAAGGAAATGACGGTTAGTTTTGGTCAAAATCGACGAAATCATCGAGATTTGCGAGCTGTTCCGCTTGTTTCGAAGCTGAAACTGGCGCTTATTACATTCTGCACGTTAAATGGAGTAAAAAGAGCGCTTAAACGTCGAAATATCTCGAACGGGAAGGAAATGACGGTTAGTTTTGGTCAAAATCGACGCAATCATCGAGATTTGCGAGCTGTTCCGCTTGTTTCGAAGCTGAGACTGGCGCGTATTACATTCTGCACGTTAAATGGAGTAAAAAGAGCGCCTAAACGTCGAAATATCTCAAACGGGAAGGAAATGACGATTAGTTTTGGTCAAAATCGACGAAATCATCGAGATTTGCGAGCTGTTCCGCTTGTTTCGACGTTGAAACTGGCGTGTATTACATTCTGCACGTTAAGTGGAGTTAAAAGAGCGCTTAAACGTCGAAATATCTCAAACGGGAAGGAAATGACGGTTAGTTTTGGTCAAAATCGACGAAATCATCGAGATTTGCGAGCTGTTGCGCTTGTTTCGAAGCTGAAACTGGCGCGAATTACATTCTGCACGTTAAATGGAGTTAAAAGTGCGCTTAAACGTCGAAATATCTCAAACGGGAAGGAAATGACGCTTAGTTTTGGTCAAAATCGACGAAATCATCGAGATTTGCGAGCTGTTCCGCTTGATTCGAAGCTGAAACTGTCGCGAATTACATTCTGCACGTTAAATGGAGTTAAAAGAGCGCTTAAACGTCGAAATATTTCAAACGGGAAGGAAATGACGGTTAGTTTTGGTCAAAATCGACGAAATCATCGAGATTAGCGAGCTGTTCCGCTTGTTTCGAAGCTGGAACTGGCGCGTATTACATTCTGCACGTTAAATGGAGTTAAAAGAGCGCTTAAACGTCGAAATATCTCAAACGGGAAGGAAATGACGCTTAGTTTTGGTCAAAATCGACGATATCATCGAGATTTGCGAGCTGTTCCGCTTGTTTCGACGTTGAAACTGGCATGCATTACATTCTGCACGTTAATTCGAGTAAAAAGAGCGCTTAAACGTCGAAATATCTCAAACGGGAATTAAATGACGGTTAGTTTTTGTCAAAATCGACGAAATCATCGAGGTTTGCGAGCTGTTAGGCTTGTTTCGAAGATGCAACTGGCGTGCATTATATTGTGCACGTTAAATGGAGTAAAAAGAGCGCTTAAGCGTCGAAATATCTCAAACGGGAATTAAATGACGCTTAGTTTTGTTCAAAATCGACGAAATCATAGTGATTTGCGAGCTGTTCCGCTTGTTTCGACGTTGAAACTGGCATGCATTACATTCTGCACGTTAAATGGAGTTAAAAGAGCGCTTAAACGTCGAAATATCTCAAACGGGAAGGAAATGACGGTTAGTTTTGGTCAAAATCGACGAAATCGTCGAGATTTGCGAGCTGTTCCGCTTGTTTCGACGTTGAAACTGGCATTCATTACATTCTGCACGTTAAATGGTGTAAAAAGAGCGCTTAAACGTCGAAATATCTCAAACGGGAAGGAAATGACGGTTAGTTTTGGTCAAAATCGACGAAATCGTCGAGATTTGCGAGCTGTTCCGCTTGTTTCGACGTTGAAACTGGCATTCATTACATTCTGCACGTTAAATGGTGTAAAAAGAGCGCTTAAACGTCGAAATATCTCAAACGGGAAGGAAATGACGCTTAGTTTTGGTCAAAATCGACGAAATCATCGAGATTTGCGAGCTGTTCCGCTTGTTTCGAAGCTGAAACTGTCGCGAATTACATTCTGCACGTTAAATGGAGTTAAAAGAGCGCTTAAACGTCGAAATATTTCAAACGGGAAGGAAATGACGGTTAGTTTTGGTCAAAATCGACGAAATCATCGAGATTAGCGAGCTGTTCCGCTTGTTTCGAAGCTGGAACTGGCGCGTATTACATTCTGCACGTTAAGTGGAGTTAAAAGAGCGCTTAAACGTCGAAATATCTCAAACGGGAAGGAAATGACGCTTAGTTTTGGTCAAAATCGACGATATCATCGAGATTTGCGAGCTGTTCCGCTTGTTTCGAAGCTGAAACTGGCGCCTATTACATTCTGCACTTTAAATGGAGTAAAAAGAGCGCTTAAACGTCGAAATATCTCAAACGGGAAGGAAATGACGGTTAGTTTTGGTCAAAACGGACGAAATCATCGAGATTTGCGAGCTGTTCCGCTTGTTTCGACGTTGAAACTGGCATGCATTACATTCTGCACGTTAATTCGAGTAAAAAGAGCGCTTAAACGTCGAAATATCTCTAACGGGAAGGAAATGACGGTTAGTATTGGTCAAAATCGACGAAATCATCGAGGTTTGCGAGCTGTTAGGCTTGTTTCGACGTTGAAACTGGCATTCATTACATTCTGCACGTTAAATGGTGTAAAAAGAGCGCTTAAACGTCGAAATATCTCAAACGGGAATTAAATGACGCTTAGTTTTGTTCAAAATCGACGAAATCATCGTGATTTGCGAGCTGTTCCGCTTGTCTCGACGTTGAAACTGGCATGCATTACATTCTGCACGTTAAATGGAGTTAAAAGAGCGCTTAAACGTCGAAATATCTCAAACGGGAAGGAAATGACGCTTAGTTTTGGACAAAATCGACGAAATCATCGAGAATTGCGAGCTGTTCCGCTTGTTTCGACGTTGAAATTGGCATGCATTACAATCTGCACGTTAAATGGAGTAAAAAGAGCGCTTAAACGTCGAAATATCTCAAACGGGAAGGAAATGACGGTTAGTTTTGGTCAAAATCGACGAAATCATCGAGGTTTGCGAGCTGTTCCGCTTGTTTCGAAGCTGAAACTGGCATGCATTACATTCTGCATGTTAATTCGAGTAACAAGAGCGCTTAAACGTCGAAATATCTCAAACGGGAAGGAAATGACGGTTAGTTTTGGTCAAAACCGACGAAATCATCGAGATTTGCGAGCTGTTCCGCTTGTTTCGACGTTGAAACTGGCATGCATTACATTCTGCACCTTAATTCGAGTAAAAAGAGCGCTTAAACGTCGAAATATCTCTAACGGGAAGGAAATGACGGTTAGTATTGGTCAAAATCGACGAAATCATCGAGGTTTGCGAGCTGTTAGGCTTGTTTCGACGTTGAAACTGGCATTCATTACATTCTGCACGTTAAATGGTGTAAAAAGAGCGCTTAAACGTCGAAATATCTCAAACGGGAATTAAATGACGCTTAGTTTTGTTCAAAATCGACGAAATCATCGTGATTTGCGAGCTGTTCCGCTTGTCTCGACGTTGAAACTGGCATGCATTACATTCTGCACGTTAAATGGAGTTAAAAGAGCGCTTAAACGTCGAAATATCTCAAACGGGAAGGAAATGACGCTTAGTTTTGGACAAAATCGACGAAATCATCGAGAATTGCGAGCTGTTCCGCTTGTTTCGACGTTGAAATTGGCATGCATTACAATCTGCACGTTAAATGGAGTAAAAAGAGCGCTTAAACGTCGAAATATCTCAAACGGGAAGGAAATGACGGTTAGTTTTGGTCAAAATCGACGAAATCATCGAGATTTGCGAGCTGTTCCGCTTGTTTCGAAGCTGAAACTGGCGCTTATTACATTCTGCACGTTAAATGGAGTAAAAAGAGCGCTTAAACGTCGAAATATCTCGAACGGGAAGGAAATGACGGTTAGTTTTGGTCAAAATCGACGCAATCATCGAGATTTGCGAGCTGTTCCGCTTGTTTCGAAGCTGAGACTGGCGCGTATTACATTCTGCACGTTAAATGGAGTAAAAAGAGCGCCTAAACGTCGAAATATCTCAAACGGGAAGGAAATGACGATTAGTTTTGGTCAAAATCGACGAAATCATCGAGATTTGCGAGCTGTTCCGCTTGTTTCGACGTTGAAACTGGCGTGTATTACATTCTGCACGTTAAGTGGAGTTAAAAGAGCGCTTAAACGTCGAAATATCTCAAACGGGAAGGAAATGACGGTTAGTTTTGGTCAAAATCGACGAAATCATCGAGATTTGCGAGCTGTTGCGCTTGTTTCGAAGCTGAAACTGGCGCGAATTACATTCTGCACGTTAAATGGAGTTAAAAGTGCGCTTAAACGTCGAAATATCTCAAACGGGAAGGAAATGACGCTTAGTTTTGGTCAAAATCGACGAAATCATCGAGATTTGCGAGCTGTTCCGCTTGTTTCGAAGCTGAAACTGTCGCGAATTACATTCTGCACGTTAAATGGAGTTAAAAGAGCGCTTAAACGTCGAAATATTTCAAACGGGAAGGAAATGACGGTTAGTTTTGGTCAAAATCGACGAAATCATCGAGATTAGCGAGCTGTTCCGCTTGTTTCGAAGCTGGAACTGGCGCGTATTACATTCTGCACGTTAAATGGAGTTAAAAGAGCGCTTAAACGTCGAAATATCTCAAACGGGAAGGAAATGACGCTTAGTTTTGGTCAAAATCGACGATATCATCGAGATTTGCGAGCTGTTCCGCTTGTTTCGAAGCTGAAACTGGCGCCTATTACATTCTGCACTTTAAATGGAGTAAAAAGAGCGCTTAAACGTCGAAATATCTCAAACGGGAAGGAAATGACGGTTAGTTTTGGTCAAAACCGACGAAATCATCGAGATTTGCGAGCTGTTCCGCTTGTTTCGACGTTGAAACTGGCATGCATTACATTCTGCACGTTAATTCGAGTAAAAAGAGCGCTTAAACGTCGAAATATCTCTAACGGGAAGGAAATGACGGTTAGTATTGGTCAAAATCGACGAAATCATCGAGGTTTGCGAGCTGTTAGGCTTGTTTCGACGTTGAAACTGGCATTCATTACATTCTGCACGTTAAATGGTGTAAAAAGAGCGCTTAAACGTCGAAATATCTCAAACGGGAATTAAATGACGCTTAGTTTTGTTCAAAATCGACGAAATCATCGTGATTTGCGAGCTGTTCCGCTTGTCTCGACGTTGAAACTGGCATGCATTACATTCTGCACGTTAAATGGAGTTAAAAGAGCGCTTAAACGTCGAAATATCTCAAACGGGAAGGAAATGACGCTTAGTTTTGGACAAAATCGACGAAATCATCGAGAATTGCGAGCTGTTCCGCTTGTTTCGACGTTGAAATTGGCATGCATTACAATCTGCACGTTAAATGGAGTAAAAAGAGCGCTTAAACGTCGAAATATCTCAAACGGGAAGGAAATGACGGTTAGTTTTGGTCAAAATCGACGAAATCATCGAGGTTTGCGAGCTGTTCCGCTTGTTTCGAAGCTGAAACTGGCATGCATTACATTCTGCATGTTAATTCGAGTAACAAGAGCGCTTAAACGTCGAAATATCTCAAACGGGAAGGAAATGACGGTTAGTTTTGGTCAAAACCGACGAAATCATCGAGATTTGCGAGCTGTTCCGCTTGTTTCGACGTTGAAACTGGCATGCATTACATTCTGCACCTTAATTCGAGTAAAAAGAGCGCTTAAACGTCGAAATATCTCTAACGGGAAGGAAATGACGGTTAGTATTGGTCAAAATCGACGAAATCATCGAGGTTTGCGAGCTGTTAGGCTTGTTTCGACGTTGAAACTGGCATTCATTACATTCTGCACGTTAAATGGTGTAAAAAGAGCGCTTAAACGTCGAAATATCTCAAACGGGAATTAAATGACGCTTAGTTTTGTTCAAAATCGACGAAATCATCGTGATTTGCGAGCTGTTCCGCTTGTCTCGACGTTGAAACTGGCATGCATTACATTCTGCACGTTAAATGGAGTTAAAAGAGCGCTTAAACGTCGAAATATCTCAAACGGGAAGGAAATGACGCTTAGTTTTGGACAAAATCGACGAAATCATCGAGAATTGCGAGCTGTTCCGCTTGTTTCGACGTTGAAATTGGCATGCATTACAATCTGCACGTTAAATGGAGTAAAAAGAGCGCTTAAACGTCGAAATATCTCAAACGGGAAGGAAATGACGGTTAGTTTTGGTCAAAATCGACGAAATCATCGAGATTTGCGAGCTGTTCCGCTTGTTTCGAAGCTGAAACTGGCGCTTATTACATTCTGCACGTTAAATGGAGTAAAAAGAGCGCTTAAACGTCGAAATATCTCGAACGGGAAGGAAATGACGGTTAGTTTTGGTCAAAATCGACGCAATCATCGAGATTTGCGAGCTGTTCCGCTTGTTTCGAAGCTGAGACTGGCGCGTATTACATTCTGCACGTTAAATGGAGTAAAAAGAGCGCCTAAACGTCGAAATATCTCAAACGGGAAGGAAATGACGATTAGTTTTGGTCAAAATCGACGAAATCATCGAGATTTGCGAGCTGTTCCGCTTGTTTCGACGTTGAAACTGGCGTGTATTACATTCTGCACGTTAAGTGGAGTTAAAAGAGCGCTTAAACGTCGAAATATCTCAAACGGGAAGGAAATGACGGTTAGTTTTGGTCAAAATCGACGAAATCATCGAGATTTGCGAGCTGTTGCGCTTGTTTCGAAGCTGAAACTGGCGCGAATTACATTCTGCACGTTAAATGGAGTTAAAAGTGCGCTTAAACGTCGAAATATCTCAAACGGGAAGGAAATGACGCTTAGTTTTGGTCAAAATCGACGAAATCATCGAGATTTGCGAGCTGTTCCGCTTGTTTCGAAGCTGAAACTGTCGCGAATTACATTCTGCACGTTAAATGGAGTTAAAAGAGCGCTTAAACGTCGAAATATTTCAAACGGGAAGGAAATGACGGTTAGTTTTGGTCAAAATCGACGAAATCATCGAGATTAGCGAGCTGTTCCGCTTGTTTCGAAGCTGGAACTGGCGCGTATTACATTCTGCACGTTAAATGGAGTTAAAAGAGCGCTTAAACGTCGAAATATCTCAAACGGGAAGGAAATGACGCTTAGTTTTGGTCAAAATCGACGATATCATCGAGATTTGCGAGCTGTTCCGCTTGTTTCGACGTTGAAACTGGCATGCATTACATTCTGCACGTTAATTCGAGTAAAAAGAGCGCTTAAACGTCGAAATATCTCAAACGGGAAGGAAATGACGGTTAGTTTTGGTCAAAATCGACGAAATCATCGAGGTTTGCGAGCTGTTAGGCTTGTTTCGAAGATGCAACTGGCGTGCATTATATTGTGCACGTTAAATGGAGTAAAAAGAGTGCTTAAGCGTCGAAATATCTCAAACGGGAATTAAATGACGCTTAGTTTTGGTCAAAATCGACGAAATCATCGTGATTTGCGAGCTGTTCCGCTTGTTTCGACGTTGAAACTGGCATGCATTACATTCTGCACGTTAAATGGAGTTAAAAGAGCGCTTAAACGTCGAAATATCTCAAACGGGAAGGAAATGACGGTTAGTTTTGGTCAAAATCGACGAAATCGTCGAGATTTGCGAGCTGTTCCTCTTGTTTCGACGTTGAAACTGGCATTCATTACATTCTGCACGTTAAATGGTGTAAAAAGAGCGCTTAAACGTCGAAATATCTCAAACGGGAAGGAAATGACGCTTAGTTTTGGTCAAAATCGACGAAATTATCGAGATTTGCGAGCTGTTCCGCTTGTTTCGAAGCTGAAACTGTCGCGAATTACATTCTGCACGTTAAATGGAGTTAAAAGAGCGCTTAAACGTCGAAATATTTCAAACGGGAAGGAAATGACGGTTAGTTTTGGTCAAAATCGACGAAATCATCGAGATTAGCGAGCTGTTCCGCTTGTTTCGAAGCTGGAACTGGCGCGTATTACATTCTGCACGTTAAGTGGAGTTAAAAGAGCGCTTAAACGTCGAAATATCTCAAACGGGAAGGAGATGACGCTTAGTTTTGGTCAAAATCGACGATATCATCGAGATTTGCGAGCTGTTCCGCTTGTTTCGAAGCTGAAACTGGCGCCTATTACATTCTGCACTTTAAATGGAGTAAAAAGAGCGCTTAAACGTCGAAATATCTCAAACGGGAAGGAAATGACGGTTAGTTTTGGTCAAAATCGACGAAATCATCGAGATTTGCGAGCTGTTCCGCTTGTTTCGACGTTGAAACTGGCATGCATTACATTCTGCACGTTAATTCGAGTAAAAAGAGCGCTTAAACGTCGAAATATCTCTAACGGGAAGGAAATGACGGTTAGTTTTGGTCAAAATCGACGAAATCATCGAGGTTTGCGAGCTGTTAGGCTTGTTTCGAAGCTGCAACTGGCGTGCATTATATTGTGCACGTTAAATGGAGTAAAAAGAGCGCTTAAGCGTCGAAATATCTCAAACGGGAATTAAATGACGCTTAGTTTTGGTCAAAATCGACGAAATCATCGTGATTTGCGAGCTGTTCCGCTTGTTTCGACGTTGAAACTGGCATGCATTACATTCTGCACGTTAAATGGAGTTAAAAGAGCGCTTAAACGTCGAAATATCTCAAACGGGAAGGAAATGACGCTTAGTTTTGGACAAAATCGACGAAATCATCGAGAATTGCGAGCTGTTCCGCTTGTTTCGACGTTGAAATTGGCATGCATTACAATCTGCACGTTAAATGGAGTAAAAAGAGCGCTTAAACGTCGAAATATCTCAAACGGGAAGGAAATGACGGTTAGTTTTGGTCAAAATCGACGAAATCATCGAGGTTTGCGAGCTGTTCCGCTTGTTTCGAAGCTGAAACTGGCATGCATTACATTCTGCATGTTAATTCGAGTAAAAAGAGCGCTTAAACGTCGAAATATCTCAAACGGGAAGGAAATGACTGTTAGTTTTGGTCAAAATCGACGAAATCATCGAGATTTGCGAGCTGTTCCGCTTGTTTCGGCGTTGAAACTGGCATGCATTACATTCTGCACCTTAATTCGAGTAAAAAGAGCGCTTAAACGTCGAAATATCTCAAACGGGAAGGAAATGACGGTTAGTTTTGGTCAAAATCGACGAAATCATCGAGATTTGCGAGCTGTTCCCCTTGTTTCGAAGCTGAAACTGGCGCGTATTACATTCTGCACGTTAAATGGAGTAAAAAGAGCGCTTAAACGTCGAAATATCTCGAACGGGAAGGAAATGACGGTTAGTTTTGGTCAAAATCGACGAAATCATAGAGATTTGCGAGCTGTTCCGCTTGTTTCGAAGCTGAAACTGGCGCGTATTACATTCTGCACGTTAAATGGAGTAAAAAGAGCGCTTAAACGTCGAAATATCTCGAACGGGAAGGAAATGACGGTTAGTTTTGGTCAAAATCGACGAAATCATCGAGATTTGCGAGCTGTTCCGCTTGTTTCGAAGCTGAGACTGGCGCGTATTACATTCTGCACGTTAAATGGAGTAAAAAGAGCGCCTAAACGTCGAAATATCTCAAACGGGAAGGAAATGACGATTAGTTTTGGTCAAAATCGACGAAATCATCGAGATTTGCGAGCTGTTCCGCTTGTTTCGACGTTGAAACTGGCGTGTATTACATTCTGCACGTTAAGTGGAGTTAAAAGAGCGCTTAAACGTCGAAATATCTCAAACGGGAAGGAAATGACGCTTAGTTTTGGTCAAAATCGACGAAATCATCGAGATTTGCGAGCTGTTCCGCTTGTTTCGAAGCTGAAACTGTCGCGAATTACATTCTGCACGTTAAATGGAGTTAACAAAGCGCTTAAACGTCGAAATATTTCAAACGGGAAGGAAATGATGGTTAGTTTTGTTCAAAATCGACGAAATCATCGAGATTAGCGAGCTGTTCCGCTTGTTTCGAAGCTGGAACTGGCGCGTATTACATTCTGCACGTTAAATGGAGTTAAAAGAGCGCTTAAACGTCGAAATATCTCAAACGGGAAGGAAATGACGCTTAGTTTTGGTCAAAATCGACGATATCATCGAGATTTGCGAGCTGTTCCGCTTGTTTCGACGTTGAAACTGGCATGCATTACATTCTGCACGTTAATTCGAGTAAAAAGAGAGCTTAAACGTCGAAATATCTCAAACGGGAAGGAAATGACGGTTAGTTTTGTTCAAAATCGACGAAATCATCGAGGTTTGCGAGCTGTTAGGCTTGTTCCGAAGATGCAACTGTCGTGCATTATATTGTGCACGTTAAATGGAGTAAAAAGAGCGCTTAAGCGTCGAAATATCTCAAACGGGAATTAAATGACGCTTAGTTTTGGTCAAAATCGACGAAATCATCGTGATTTGCGAGCTGTTCCGCTTGTTTCGACGTTGAAACTGGCATGCATTACATTCTGCACGTTAAATGGAGTTAAAAGAGCGCTTAAACGTCGAAATATCTCAAACGGGAAGGAAATGACGCTTAGTTTTGGACAAAATCGACGAAATCATCGAGAATTGCGAGCTGTTCCGCTTGTTTCGACGTTGAAATTGGCACGCATTACATTCTGCACGTTAAATGGAGTAAAAAGAGCGCTTAAACGTCGAAATATCTCAAACGGGAAGGAAATGACGGTTAGTTTTGGTCAAAATCGACGAAATCATCGAGGTTTGCGAGCTGTTCCGCTTGTTTCGAAGCTGAAACTGGCGTGTATTACATTCTGCACGTTAAATGGAGTAAAAAGAGCGCTTAAACGTCGAAATATCTCAAACGGGAAGGAAATAACGCTTAGTTTTGGTCAAAATCGACGAAATCATCGAGATTTGCGAGCTGTTCCGCTTGTTTCGACGTTGAAATTGCCATGCATTACATTCTGCACGTTAATTCGAGTAAAAAGAGCGCTTAAACGTCGAAATATCTCAAACGGGAAGGAACTGACGGTTAGTTTTGGTCAAAATCGACGAAATCATCGGGGTTTGCGAGCTGTTCCGCTTGTTTCGACGTTGAAACTGGCATGCATTACATTCTGCACGTCAATTCGAGTAAAACGAGCGCTTAAACGTCGAAATATCTCAAACGGGAAGGAAATGACGGTTAGTTTTGTTCAAAATCGACGAAATCATCGAGATTTGCGAGCTGTTCCCCTTGTTTCGAAGCTGCAACTGGCGTGCATTACATTCTGCACGTTAATTCGAGTAAAAAGAGCGCTTAAACGTCGAAATATCTCAAACGGGAAGGAAATGAAACTTAGTGTAGGTCAAAATCGACGAAATCATCGAGTTTTGGGAGCTGTTCCTCTTGTTTCGAAGCTGAAACTGGCGCGTATTACATTCTGCACGTTAAATGGAGTAAAAAGAGCGCTTAAAAGTCGAAATATCTCAAACGGGAAGGAAATGACGGTTAGTTTTGGTCAAAATCGACGAAATCATCGAGATTTGGGAGCTGTTCCTCTTGTTTCGAAGCTGAAACTGGCGCGTATTACATTCTGCACGTTAAATGGAGTAAAAAGAGCGCTTAAAAGTCGAAATATCTCAAACGGGAAGGAAATGACGGTTAGTTTTGGTCAAAATCGACGAAATCATCGAGGTTTGCGAGCTGTTAGGCTTGTTTCGAAGATGCAACTGGCGTGCATTATATTGTGCACGTTAAATGGAGTAAAAAGAGCGCTTAAGCGTCGAAATATCTCAAACGGGAATTAAATGACGCTTAGTTTTGTTCAAAATCGACGAAATCATAGTGATTTGCGAGCTGTTCCGCTTGTTTCGACGTTGAAACTGGCATGCATTACATTCTGCACGTTAAATGGAGTTAAAAGAGCGCTTAAACGTCGAAATATCTCAAACGGGAAGGAAATGACGGTTAGTTTTGGTCAAAATCGACGAAATCGTCGAGATTTGCGAGCTGTTCCGCTTGTTTCGACGTTGAAACTGGCATTCATTACATTCTGCACGTTAAATGGTGTAAAAAGAGCGCTTAAACGTCGAAATATCTCAAACGGGAAGGAAATGACGGTTAGTTTTGGTCAAAATCGACGAAATCGTCGAGATTTGCGAGCTGTTCCGCTTGTTTCGACGTTGAAACTGGCATTCATTACATTCTGCACGTTAAATGGTGTAAAAAGAGCGCTTAAACGTCGAAATATCTCAAACGGGAAGGAAATGACGCTTAGTTTTGGTCAAAATCGACGAAATCATCGAGATTTGCGAGCTGTTCCGCTTGTTTCGAAGCTGAAACTGTCGCGAATTACATTCTGCACGTTAAATGGAGTTAAAAGAGCGCTTAAACGTCGAAATATTTCAAACGGGAAGGAAATGACGGTTAGTTTTGGTCAAAATCGACGAAATCATCGAGATTAGCGAGCTGTTCCGCTTGTTTCGAAGCTGGAACTGGCGCGTATTACATTCTGCACGTTAAGTGGAGTTAAAAGAGCGCTTAAACGTCGAAATATCTCAAACGGGAAGGAAATGACGCTTAGTTTTGGTCAAAATCGACGATATCATCGAGATTTGCGAGCTGTTCCGCTTGTTTCGAAGCTGAAACTGGCGCCTATTACATTCTGCACTTTAAATGGAGTAAAAAGAGCGCTTAAACGTCGAAATATCTCAAACGGGAAGGAAATGACGGTTAGTTTTGGTCAAAACCGACGAAATCATCGAGATTTGCGAGCTGTTCCGCTTGTTTCGACGTTGAAACTGGCATGCATTACATTCTGCACGTTAATTCGAGTAAAAAGAGCGCTTAAACGTCGAAATATCTCTAACGGGAAGGAAATGACGGTTAGTTTTGGTCAAAATCGACGAAATCATCGAGGTTTGCGAGCTGTTAGGCTTGTTTCGAAGCTGCAACTGGCGTGCATTATATTGTGCACGTTAAATGGAGTAAAAAGAGCGCTTAAGCGTCGAAATATCTCAAACGGGAATTAAATGACGCTTAGTTTTGTTCAAAATCGACGAAATCATCGTGATTTGCGAGCTGTTCCGCTTGTCTCGACGTTGAAACTGGCATGCATTACATTCTGCACGTTAAATGGAGTTAAAAGAGCGCTTAAACGTCGAAATATCTCAAACGGGAAGGAAATGACGCTTAGTTTTGGACAAAATCGACGAAATCATCGAGAATTGCGAGCTGTTCCGCTTGTTTCGACGTTGAAATTGGCATGCATTACAATCTGCACGTTAAATGGAGTAAAAAGAGCGCTTAAACGTCGAAATATCTCAAACGGGAAGGAAATGACGGTTAGTTTTGGTCAAAATCGACGAAATCATCGAGGTTTGCGAGCTGTTCCGCTTGTTTCGAAGCTGAAACTGGCATGCATTACATTCTGCATGTTAATTCGAGTAACAAGAGCGCTTAAACGTCGAAATATCTCAAACGGGAAGGAAATGACTGTTAGTTTTGGTCAAAATCGACGAAATCATCGAGATTTGCGAGCTGTTCCGCTTGTTTCGGCGTTGAAACTGGCATGCATTACATTCTGCACCTTAATTCGAGTAAAAAGAGCGCTTAAACGTCGAAATATCTCAAACGGGAAGGAAATGACGGTTAGTTTTGGTCAAAATCGACGAAATCATCGAGATTTGCGAGCTGTTCCCCTTGTTTCGAAGCTGAAACTGGCGCGTATTACATTCTGCACGTTAAATGGAGTAAAAAGAGCGCTTAAACGTCGAAATATCTCGAACGGGAAGGAAATGACGGTTAGTTTTGGTCAAAATCGACGAAATCATCGAGATTTGCGAGCTGTTCCGCTTGTTTCGAAGCTGAAACTGGCGCTTATTACATTCTGCACGTTAAATGGAGTAAAAAGAGCGCTTAAACGTCGAAATATCTCGAACGGGAAGGAAATGACGGTTAGTTTTGGTCAAAATCGACGCAATCATCGAGATTTGCGAGCTGTTCCGCTTGTTTCGAAGCTGAGACTGGCGCGTATTACATTCTGCACGTTAAATGGAGTAAAAAGAGCGCCTAAACGTCGAAATATCTCAAACGGGAAGGAAATGACGATTAGTTTTGGTCAAAATCGACGAAATCATCGAGATTTGCGAGCTGTTCCGCTTGTTTCGACGTTGAAACTGGCATGCATTACATTCTGCACGTTAATTCGAGTAAAAAGAGCGCTTAAACGTCGAAATATCTCAAACGGGAAGGAAATGACGGTTAGTTTTGGTCAAAATCGACGAAATCATCGAGGTTTGCGAGCTGTTAGGCTTGTTTCGAAGATGCAACTGGCGTGCATTATATTGTGCACGTTAAATGGAGTAAAAAGAGCGCTTAAGCGTCGAAATATCTCAAACGGGAATTAAATGACGCTTAGTTTTGGTCAAAATCGACGAAATCATCGTGATTTGCGAGCTGTTCCGCTTGTTTCGACGTTGAAACTGGCATGCATTACATTCTGCACGTTAAATGGAGTTAAAAGAGCGCTTAAACGTCGAAATATCTCAAACGGGAAGGAAATGACGGTTAGTTTTGGTCAAAATCGACGAAATCGTCGAGATTTGCGAGCTGTTCCTCTTGTTTCGACGTTGAAACTGGCATTCATTACATTCTGCACGTTAAATGGTGTAAAAAGAGCGCTTAAACGTCGAAATATCTCAAACGGGAAGGAAATGACGCTTAGTTTTGGTCAAAATCGACGAAATTATCGAGATTTGCGAGCTGTTCCGCTTGTTTCGAAGCTGAAACTGTCGCGAATTACATTCTGCACGTTAAATGGAGTTAAAAGAGCGCTTAAACGTCGAAATATTTCAAACGGGAAGGAAATGACGGTTAGTTTTGGTCAAAATCGACGAAATCATCGAGATTAGCGAGCTGTTCCGCTTGTTTCGAAGCTGGAACTGGCGCGTATTACATTCTGCACGTTAAGTGGAGTTAAAAGAGCGCTTAAACGTCGAAATATCTCAAACGGGAAGGAGATGACGCTTAGTTTTGGTCAAAATCGACGATATCATCGAGATTTGCGAGCTGTTCCGCTTGTTTCGAAGCTGAAACTGGCGCCTATTACATTCTGCACTTTAAATGGAGTAAAAAGAGCGCTTAAACGTCGAAATATCTCAAACGGGAAGGAAATGACGGTTAGTTTTGGTCAAAATCGACGAAATCATCGAGATTTGCGAGCTGTTCCGCTTGTTTCGACGTTGAAACTGGCATGCATTACATTCTGCACGTTAATTCGAGTAAAAAGAGCGCTTAAACGTCGAAATATCTCTAACGGGAAGGAAATGACGGTTAGTTTTGGTCAAAATCGACGAAATCATCGAGGTTTGCGAGCTGTTAGGCTTGTTTCGAAGCTGCAACTGGCGTGCATTATATTGTGCACGTTAAATGGAGTAAAAAGAGCGCTTAAGCGTCGAAATATCTCAAACGGGAATTAAATGACGCTTAGTTTTGGTCAAAATCGACGAAATCATCGTGATTTGCGAGCTGTTCCGCTTGTTTCGACGTTGAAACTGGCATGCATTACATTCTGCACGTTAAATGGAGTTAAAAGAGCGCTTAAACGTCGAAATATCTCAAACGGGAAGGAAATGACGCTTAGTTTTGGACAAAATCGACGAAATCATCGAGAATTGCGAGCTGTTCCGCTTGTTTCGACGTTGAAATTGGCATGCATTACAATCTGCACGTTAAATGGAGTAAAAAGAGCGCTTAAACGTCGAAATATCTCAAACGGGAAGGAAATGACGGTTAGTTTTGGTCAAAATCGACGAAATCATCGAGGTTTGCGAGCTGTTCCGCTTGTTTCGAAGCTGAAACTGGCATGCATTACATTCTGCATGTTAATTCGAGTAAAAAGAGCGCTTAAACGTCGAAATATCTCAAACGGGAAGGAAATGACTGTTAGTTTTGGTCAAAATCGACGAAATCATCGAGATTTGCGAGCTGTTCCGCTTGTTTCGGCGTTGAAACTGGCATGCATTACATTCTGCACCTTAATTCGAGTAAAAAGAGCGCTTAAACGTCGAAATATCTCAAACGGGAAGGAAATGACGGTTAGTTTTGGTCAAAATCGACGAAATCATCGAGATTTGCGAGCTGTTCCCCTTGTTTCGAAGCTGAAACTGGCGCGTATTACATTCTGCACGTTAAATGGAGTAAAAAGAGCGCTTAAACGTCGAAATATCTCGAACGGGAAGGAAATGACGGTTAGTTTTGGTCAAAATCGACGAAATCATAGAGATTTGCGAGCTGTTCCGCTTGTTTCGAAGCTGAAACTGGCGCGTATTACATTCTGCACGTTAAATGGAGTAAAAAGAGCGCTTAAACGTCGAAATATCTCGAACGGGAAGGAAATGACGGTTAGTTTTGGTCAAAATCGACGAAATCATCGAGATTTGCGAGCTGTTCCGCTTGTTTCGAAGCTGAGACTGGCGCGTATTACATTCTGCACGTTAAATGGAGTAAAAAGAGCGCCTAAACGTCGAAATATCTCAAACGGGAAGGAAATGACGATTAGTTTTGGTCAAAATCGACGAAATCATCGAGATTTGCGAGCTGTTCAGCTTGTTTCGACGTTGAAACTGGCGTGTATTACATTCTGCACGTTAATTCGAGTAAAAAGAGCGCTTAAACGTCGAAATATCTCTAACGGGAAGGAAATGACGGTTAGTTTTGGTCAAAATCGACGAAATCATCGAGGTTTGCGAGCTGTTAGGCTTGTTTCGAAGCTGCAACTGGCGTGCATTATATTGTGCACGTTAAATGGAGTAAAAAGAGCGCTTAAGCGTCGAAATATCTCAAACGGGAATTAAATGACGCTTAGTTTTGGTCAAAATCGACGAAATCATCGTGATTTGCGAGCTGTTCCGCTTGTTTCGACGTTGAAACTGGCATGCATTACATTCTGCACGTTAAATGGAGTTAAAAGAGCGCTTAAACGTCGAAATATCTCAAACGGGAAGGAAATGACGCTTAGTTTTGGACAAAATCGACGAAATCATCGAGAATTGCGAGCTGTTCCGCTTGTTTCGACGTTGAAATTGGCATGCATTACAATCTGCACGTTAAATGGAGTAAAAAGAGCGCTTAAACGTCGAAATATCTCAAACGGGAAGGAAATGACGGTTAGTTTTGGTCAAAATCGACGAAATCATCGAGGTTTGCGAGCTGTTCCGCTTGTTTCGAAGCTGAAACTGGCATGCATTGCATTCTGCATGTTAATTCGAGTAAAAAGAGCGCTTAAACGTCGAAATATCTCAAACGGGAAGGAAATGACTGTTAGTTTTGGTCAAAATCGACGAAATCATCGAGATTTGCGAGCTGTTCCGCTTGTTTCGGCGTTGAAACTGGCATGCATTACATTCTGCACCTTAATTCGAGTAAAAAGAGCGCTTAAACGTCGAAATATCTCAAACGGGAAGGAAATGACGGTTAGTTTTGGTCAAAATCGACGAAATCATCGAGATTTGCGAGCTGTTCCCCTTGTTTCGAAGCTGAAACTGGCGCGTATTACATTCTGCACGTTAAATGGAGTAAAAAGAGCGCTTAAACGTCGAAATATCTCGAACGGGAAGGAAATGACGGTTAGTTTTGGTCAAAATCGACGAAATCATAGAGATTTGCGAGCTGTTCCGCTTGTTTCGAAGCTGAAACTGGCGCGTATTACATTCTGCACGTTAAATGGAGTAAAAAGAGCGCTTAAACGTCGAAATATCTCGAACGGGAAGGAAATGACGGTTAGTTTTGGTCAAAATCGACGAAATCATCGAGATTTGCGAGCTGTTCCGCTTGTTTCGAAGCTGAGACTGGCGCGTATTACATTCTGCACGTTAAATGGAGTAAAAAGAGCGCCTAAACGTCGAAATATCTCAAACGGGAAGGAAATGACGATTAGTTTTGGTCAAAATCGACGAAATCATCGAGATTTGCGAGCTGTTCCGCTTGTTTCGACGTTGAAACTGGCGTGTATTACATTCTGCACGTTAAGTGGAGTTAAAAGAGCGCTTAAACGTCGAAATATCTCAAACGGGAAGGAAATGACGCTTAGTTTTGGTCAAAATCGACGAAATCATCGAGATTTGCGAGCTGTTCCGCTTGTTTCGAAGCTGAAACTGTCGCGAATTACATTCTGCACGTTAAATGGAGTTAACAAAGCGCTTAAACGTCGAAATATTTCAAACGGGAAGGAAATGATGGTTAGTTTTGTTCAAAATCGACGAAATCATCGAGATTAGCGAGCTGTTCCGCTTGTTTCGAAGCTGGAACTGGCGCGTATTACATTCTGCACGTTAAATGGAGTTAAAAGAGCGCTTAAACGTCGAAATATCTCAAACGGGAAGGAAATGACGCTTAGTTTTGGTCAAAATCGACGATATCATCGAGATTTGCGAGCTGTTCCGCTTGTTTCGACGTTGAAACTGGCATGCATTACATTCTGCACGTTAATTCGAGTAAAAAGAGCGCTTAAACGTCGAAATATCTCAAACGGGAAGGAAATGACGGTTAGTTTTGTTCAAAATCGACGAAATCATCGAGGTTTGCGAGCTGTTAGGCTTGTTCCGAAGCTGCAACTGGCGTGCATTATATTGTGCACGTTAAATGGAGTAAAAAGAGCGCTTAAGCGTCGAAATATCTCAAACGGGAATTAAATGACGCTTAGTTTTGGTCAAAATCGACGAAATCATCGTGATTTGCGAGCTGTTCCGCTTGTTTCGACGTTGAAACTGGCATGCATTACATTCTGCACGTTAAATGGAGTTAAAAGAGCGCTTAAACGTCGAAATATCTCAAACGGGAAGGAAATGACGCTTAGTTTTGGACAAAATCGACGAAATCATCGAGAATTGCGAGCTGTTCCGCTTGTTTCGACGTTGAAATTGGCACGCATTACATTCTGCACGTTAAATGGAGTAAAAAGAGCGCTTAAACGTCGAAATATCTCAAACGGGAAGGAAATGACGGTTAGTTTTGGTCAAAATCGACGAAATCATCGAGGTTTGCGAGCTGTTCCGCTTGTTTCGAAGCTGAAACTGGCGTGTATTACATTCTGCACGTTAAATGGAGTAAAAAGAGCGCTTAAACGTCGAAATATCTCAAACGGGAAGGAAATAACGCTTAGTTTTGGTCAAAATCGACGAAATCATCGAGATTTGCGAGCTGTTCCGCTTGTTTCGACGTTGAAATTGCCATGCATTACATTCTGCACGTTAATTCGAGTAAAAAGAGCGCTTAAACGTCGAAATATCTCAAACGGGAAGGAACTGACGGTTAGTTTTGGTCAAAATCGACGAAATCATCGAGATTTGCGAGCTGTTTCGCTTGTTTCGACGTTGAAACTGGCATGCATTACATTCTGCATGTTAATTCGAGTAAAAAGAGCGCTTAAACGTCGAAATATCTCAAACGGGAAGGAAATGACGGTTAGTTTTGGTCAAAATCGACGAAATCATCGAGATTTGCGAGCTGTTCCGCTTGTTTCGACGCTGGAACTGGCATGCATTACATTCTGCACGTTAATTCGAGTAAAAAGAGCGCTTAAACGTCGAAATATCTCAAACGGGAAGGAAATGAAACTTAGTGTTGGTCAAAATCGACGAAATCATCGAGATTTGGGAGCTGTTCCTCTTGTTTCGAAGCTGAAACTGGCGCGTATTACATTCTGCACGTTAAATGGAGTAAAAAGAGCGCTTAAAAGTCGAAATATCTCAAACGGGAAGGAAATGACGGTTAGTTTTGGTCAAAATCGACGAAATCATCGAGATTTGGGAGCTGTTCCTCTTGTTTCGAAGCTGAAACTGGCGCGTATTACATTCTGCACGTTAAATGGAGTAAAAAGAGCGCTTAAAAGTCGAAATATCTCAAACGGGAAGGAAATGACGGTTAGTTTTGGTCAAAATCGACGAAATCATCGAGATTTGCGAGCTGTTCCGCTTGTTTCGACGCTGGAACTGGCATGCATTACATTCTGCACGTTAATTCGAGTAAAAAGAGCGCTTAAACGTCGAAATATCTCAAACGGGAAGGAAATGAAACTTAGTGTTGGTCAAAATCGACGAAATCATCGAGATTTGGGAGCTGTTCCTCTTGTTTCGAAGCTGAAACTGGCGCGTATTACATTCTGCACGTTAAATGGAGTAAAAAGAGCGCTTAAACGTCGAAATATCTCAAACGGGAAGGAAATGACGGTTAGTTTTGGTCAAAATCGACGAAATCATCGTGATTTGGGAGCTGTTCCTCTTGTTTCGAAGCTGAAACTGGCGCGTATTACATTCTGCACGTTAAATGGAGTAAAAAGAGCGCTTAAAAGTCGAAATATCTCAAACGGGAAGGAAATGACGGTTAGTTTTGGACAAAATCGACGAAATCATCGAGATTTGCGAGCTGTTCCTCTTGTTTCGAAGCTGAAACTGGCGCGTGTTACATTCTGCACGTTAAATGGAGTAAAAAGAGCGCTTAAAAGTCGAAATATCTCAAACGGGAAGGAAATGACGGTTAGTTTTCGTCAAAATCGACGAAATCATCGAGGTTTGCGGGCTGTTCCGCTTGTTTCGACGTTGAAACTGGCATGCATTACATTCTGCATGTTAATTCGAGTAAAAAGAGCGCTTAAACGTCGAAATATCTCAAACGGGAAGGAAATGACGGTTAGTTTTGGTCAAAATCGACGAAATCATCGAGATTTGCGAGCTGTTCCGCTTGTTTCGAAGATGAAACTGGCGCGTATTACATTCTGCACGTTAAATGGAGTTAAAGGAGCGCCTAAACGTCGAAATATCTCAAACGGGAAGGAGATGACGCTTAGTTTTGGACAAAATCGACGAAATCATCGAGAATTGCGAGCTGTTCCGCTTGTTTCGACGTTGAAATTGGCATGCATTACATTCTGCACGTTAAATGGAGTAAAAAGATCGCTTAAACGTCGAAATATCTCAAACGGGAAGGAACTGACGGTTAGTTTTGGTCAAAATCGACGAAATCATCGGGGTTTGCGAGCTGTTCCGCTTGTTTCGACGTTGAAACTGGCATGCATTACATTCTGCACGTTAATTCGCGTAAAAAGAGCGCTTAAACGTCGAAATATCTCAAACGGGAAGGAAATGACGGTTAGTTTTGTTCAAAATCGACGAAATCATCGAGATTTGCGAGCTGTTCCCCTTGTTTCGAAGCTGAAACAGGCGCGTATTACATTCTGCACGTTAAACGGAGTAAGAAGAGCACTTAAACGTCGAAATATCTCGAACGGGAAGGAAATGACGGTTAGTTTTGGTCAAAATCGACGAAATCATCGAGATTTGCGAGCTGTTCCGCTTGTTTCGAAGCTGAAACTGGCATGCATTACATTCTGCATGTTAATTCGAGTAAAAAGAGCGCTTAAACGTTGAAATATCTCAAACGGGAAGGAAATGACGGTTAGTTTTGGTCAAAATCGACGAAATCATCGAGATTTGCGAGCTGTTCCGCTTGTTTCGACGCTGGAACTGGCATGCATTACATTCTGCACGTTAATTCGAGTAAAAAGAGCGCTTAAACGTCGAAATATCTCAAACGGGAAGGAAATGAAACTTAGTGTTGGTCAAAATCGACGAAATCATCGAGATTTGGGAGCTGTTCCTCTTGTTTCGAAGCTGAAACTGGCGCGTATTACATTCTGCACGTTAAATGGAGTAAAAAGAGCGCTTAAAAGTCGAAATATCTCAAACGGGAAGGAAATGACGCTTAGTTTTGGTCAAAATCGACGAAATCATCGAGATTTGGGAGCTGTTCCTCTTGTTTCGAAGCTGAAACTGGCGCGTATTACATTCTGCACGTTAAATGGAGTAAAAAGAGCGCTTAAAAGTCGAAATATCTCAAACGGGAAGGAAATGACGGTTAGTTTTGGTCAAAATCGACGAAATCATCGAGATTTGCGAGCTGTTCCTCTTGTTTCGAAGCTGAAACTGGCGCGTATTACATTCTGCACGTTAAATGGAGTAAAAAGAGCGCTTAAAAGTCGAAATATCTCAAACGGGAAGGAAATGACGGTTAGTTTTCGTCAAAATCGACGAAATCATCGAGGTTTGCGAGCTGTTCCGCTTGTTTCGACGTTGAAACTGGCATGCATTACATTCTGCATGTTAATTCGAGTAAAAAGAGCGCTTAAACGTCGAAATATCTCAAACGGGAAGGAAATGACGGTTAGTTTTGGTCAAAATCGACGAAATCATCGAGATTTGCGAGCTGTTCCCCTTGTTTCGAAGCTGAAACAGGCGCGTATTACATTCTGCACTTTAAACGGAGTAAGAAGAGCACTTAAACGTCGAAATATCTCGAACGGGAAGGAAATGACGGTTAGTTTTGGTCAAAATCGACGAAATCATCGAGATTTGCGAGCTGTTCCGCTTGTTTCGAAGCTGAAACTGGCGCGTATTACATTCCGCACGTTAAATAGAGTAAAAAGTGCGCTTAAACGTCGAAATATCTCAAACGGGAAGGAAATGACGGTTAGTTTTGGTCAAAATCGACGAAATCATCGAGATTTGGGAGCTGTTCCTCTTGTTTCGAAGCTGAAACTGGCGCGTATTACATTCTGCACGTTAAATGGAGTAAAAAGAGCGCTTAAAAGTCGAAATATCTCAAACGGGAAGGAAATGACTGTTAGTTTTCGTCAAAATCGACGAAATCATCGAGGTTTGCGAGCTGTTCCGCTTGTTTCGACGTTGAAACTGGCATGCATTACATTCTGCATGTTAATTCGAGTAAAAAGAGCGCTTAAACGTCGAAATATCTCAAACGGGAAGGAAATGACGGTTAGTTTTGGTCAAAATCGACGAAATCATCGAGATTTGCGAGCTGTTCCGCTTGTTTCGAAGATGAAATTGCCATGCATTACATTCTGCACGTTAATTCAAGTAAAATGAGCGCTTAAACGTCGAAATATCTCAAACGGGAAGGAAATGACGCTTAGTTTTGGACAAAATCGACGAAATCATCGAGAATTGCGAGCTGTTCCGCTTGTTTCGACGTTGAAATTGGCATGCATTACATTCTGCACGTTAAATGGAGTAAAAAGATCGCTTAAACGTCGAAATATCTCAAACGGGAAGGAAATGACGGTTAGTTTTCGTCAAAATCGACGAAATCATCGAGGTTTGCGAGCTGATCCGCTTGTTTCGAAGCTGAAACTGGCGTGTATTACATTCTGCACGTTAAATGGAGTAAAAAGAGCGCTTAAACGTCGAAATATCTCAAACGGGAAGGAAATGACGCTTAGTTTTGGTCAAAATCGACGAAATCATCGAGATTTGCGAGCTGTTCCGCTTGTTTCGACGTTGAAATTGCCATGCATTACATTCTGCACGTTAATTCGAGTAAAATGAGCGCTTAAACGTCGAAATATCTCAAACGGGAAGGAACTGACGGTTAGTTTTGGTCAAAATCGACGAAATCATCGGGGTTTGCGAGCTGTTCCGCTTGTTTCGACGTTGAAACTGGCATGCATTACATTCTGCACGTTAATTCGCGTAAAAAGAACGCTTAAACGTCGAAATATCTCAAACGGGAAGGAAATGACGGTTAGTTTTGGTCAAAATCGACGAAATCATCGAGATTTGCGAGCTGTTCCCCTTGTTTCGAAGCTGAAACAGGCGCGTATTACATTCTGCACGTTAAACGGAGTAAGAAGAGCACTTAAACGTCGAAATATCTCGAACGGGAAGGAAATGACGGTTAGTTTTGGTCAAAATCGAGGAAATCATCGAGATTTGCGAGCTGGTCCGCTTGTTTCGAAGCTGAAACTGGCGCGTATTACATTCTGCACGTTAAATAGAGTAAAAAGTGCGCTTAAACGTCGAAATATCTCAAACGGGAAGGAAATGATGATTAGTTTTGGTCAAAATCGACGAAATCATCGAGATTTGCGAGCTGTTTCGCTTGTTTCGACGTTGAAACTGGCATGCATTACATTCTGCATGTTAATTCGAGTAAAAAGAGCGCTTAAACGTCGAAATATCTCAAACGGGAAGGAAATGACGGTTAGTTTTGGTCAAAATCGACGAAATCATCGAGATTTGCGAGCTGTTCCGCTTGTTTCGACGCTGGAACTGGCATGCATTACATTCTGCACGTTAATTCGAGTAAAAAGAGCGCTTAAACGTCGAAATATCTCAAACGGGAAGGAAATGACGGTTAGTTTTGGTCAAAATCGACGAAATCATCGAGATTTGCGAGCTGTTCCGCTTGTTTCGAAGATGAAACTGGCGCGTATTACATTCTGCACGTTAAATGGAGTTAAAGGAGCGCTTAAACGTCGAAATATCTCAAACGGGAAGGAGATGACGCTTAGTTTTGGACAAAATCGACGAAATCATCGAGAATTGCGAGCTGTTCCGCTTGTTTCGACGTTGAAATTGGCATGCATTACATTCTGCACGTTAAATGGAGTAAAAAGATCGCTTAAACGTCGAAATATCTCAAACGGGAAGGAACTGACGGTTAGTTTTGGTCAAAATCGACGAAATCATCGGGGTTTGCGAGCTGTTCCGCTTGTTTCGACGTTGAAACTGGCATGCATTACATTCTGCACGTTAATTCGCGTAAAAAGAGCGCTTAAACGTCGAAATATCTCAAACGGGAAGGAAATGACGGTTAGTTTTGGTCAAAATCGACGAAATCATCGAGATTTGCGAGCTGTTCTCCTTGTTTCGAAGCTGAAACAGGCGCGTATTACATTCTGCACGTTAAACGGAGTAAGAAGAGCACTTAAACGTCGAAATATCTCGAACGGGAAGGAAATGACGGTTAGTTTTGGTCAAAATCGACGAAATCATCGAGATTTGCGAGCTGTTCCGCTTGTTTCGAAGCTGAAACTGGCGCGTATTACATTCTGCACGTTAAATAGAGTAAAAAGTGCGCTTAAACGTCGAAATATCTCAAACGGGAAGGAAATGATGATTAGTTTTGGTCAAAATCGACGAAATCATCGAGATTTGCGAGCTGTTTCGCTTGTTTCGACGTTGAAACTGGCATGCATTACATTCTGCATGTTAATTCGAGTAAAAAGAGCGCTTAAACGTCGAAATATCTCAAACGGGAAGGAAATGACGGTTAGTTTTGGTCAAAATCGACGAAATCATCGAGATTTGCGAGCTGTTCCGCTTGTTTCGACGCTGGAACTGGCATGCATTACATTCTGCACGTTAATTCGAGTAAAAAGAGCGCTTAAACGTCGAAATATCTCAAACGGGAAGGAAATGAAACTTAGTGTTGGTCAAAATCGACGAAATCATCGAGATTTGGGAGCTGTTCCTCTTGTTTCGAAGCTGAAACTGGCGCGTATTACATTCTGCACGTTAAATGGAGTAAAAAGAGCGCTTAAAAGTCGAAATATCTCAAACGGGAAGGAAATGACGGTTAGTTTTGGTCAAAATCGACGAAATCATCGAGATTTGGGAGCTGTTCCTCTTGTTTCGAAGCTGAAACTGGCGCGTATTACATTCTGCACGTTAAATGGAGTAAAAAGAGCGCTTAAAAGTCGAAATATCTCAAACGGGAAGGAAATGACGGTTAGTTTTGGTCAAAATCGACGAAATCATCGAGATTTGCGAGCTGTTCCTCTTGTTTCGAAGCTGAAACTGGCGCGTATTACATTCTGCACGTTAAATGGAGTAAAAAGAGCGCTTAAAAGTCGAAATATCTCAAACGGGAAGGAAATGACGGTTAGTTTTGGTCAAAATCGACGAAATCATCGAGGTTTGCGAGCTGTTCCGCTTGTTTCGACGTTGAAACTGGCATGCATTACATTCTGCATGTTAATTCGAGTAAAAAGAGCGCTTAAACGTCGAAATATCTCAAACGGGAAGGAAATGACGCTTAGTTTTGGTCAAAATCGACGAAATCATCGAGATTTGCGAGCTGTTCCGCTTGTTTCGACGTTGAAACTGGCATGCATTACATTCTGCACGTTAATTCGCGTAAAAAGAGCGCTTAAACGTCGAAATATCTCAAACGGGAAGGAAATGACGGTTAGTTTTGGTCAAAATCGACGAAATCATCGAGATTTGCGAGCTGTTCCCCTTGTTTCGAAGCTGAAACAGGCGCGTATTACATTCTGCACGTTAAACGGAGTAAGAAGAGCACTTAAACGTCGAAATATCTCGAACGGGAAGGAAATGACGGTTAGTTTTGGTCAAAATCGACGAAATCATCGAGATTTGCGAGCTGTTCCGCTTGTTTCGAAGCTGAAACTGGCGCGTATTACATTCTGCACGTTAAATGGAGTTAAAGGAGCGCTTAAACGTCGAAATATCTCAAACGGGAAGGAGATGACGCTTAGTTTTGGACAAAATCGACGAAATCATCGAGAATTGCGAGCTGTTCCGCTTGTTTCGACGTTGAAATTGACATGCATTACATTCTGCACGTTAAATGGAGTAAAAAGATCGCTTAAACGTCGAAATATCTCAAACGGGAAGGAACTGACGGTTAGTTTTGGTCAAAATCGACGAAATCATCGGGGTTTGCGAGCTCTTCCGCTTGTTTCGACGTTGAAACTGGCATGCATTACATTCTGCACGTTAATTCGCGTAAAAAGAGCGCTTAAACGTCGAAATATCTCAAACGGGAAGGAAATGACGGTTAGTTTTGGTCAAAATCGACGAATTCATCGAGATTTGCGAGCTGTTCCCCTTGTTTCGAAGCTGAAACAGGCGCGTATTACATTCTGCACGTTAAACGGAGTAAGAAGAGCACTTAAACGTCGAAATATCTCGAACGGGAAGGAAATGACGGTTAGTTTTGGTCAAAATCGACGAAATCATCGAGATTTGCGAGCTGTTCCGCTTGTTTCGAAGCTGAAACTGGCGCGTATTACATTCTGCACGTTAAGTAGAGTAAAAAGTGCGCTTAAACGTCGAAATATCTCAAACGGGAAGGAAATGATGATTAGTTTTGGTCAAAATCGAAAAAATCATCGAGATTTGCGAGCTGTTTCTCGCGAGCAAATCTCGATGATTTCGTCGATTTTGATGAAAATTGACCGCCATTTCCTTCCCGTTTGAGATATTTCGACGTTTAAGCGCTCCTTTTACTCCTTTTTACGTGCAGAATGTAATAAACAACCGTTTAACCGTCGAAACAAGCGGAACAGCTCGCAAATCTCGATGATTTCGTCGATTTTGATGAAAACTGATCGTCATTCCCTTCCCGTTTGAGATATTTCGACGTTTAAGCGCTCCTTTTACTCCTTTTTACGTGCAGAATGTAATAAACAACCGTTTAACCGTCGAAACAAGCGGAACAGCTCGCAAATCTCGATGATTTCGTCGATTTTGATGAAAACTGACCGTCATTTCCTTCCCGTTTGAGATATTTCGACGTTTAAGAGCTCCTTTTACTCCTTTTCACGTGCAGAATGTAATAAACAACCGTTTAACCGTCGAAACAAGCGGAACAGCTCGCAAATCTCGATGATTTCGTCGATTTTGATGAAAACTGATCGTCATTTCCTTCCCGTTTGAGATATTTCGACGTTTAAGCGCTCTTTTTACTCCTTTTTACGTGCAGAATGTAATAAACAACCGTTTAACCGTCGAAACAAGCGGAACAGCTCGCAAATCTCGATGATTTCGTCGATTTTGATGAAAACTGATCGTCATTTCCTTCCCGTTTGAGATATTTCGACGTTTAAGCGCTCCATTTACTCCTTTTTACGTGCAGAATGTAATAAACAACCGTTTAACCGTCGAAACAAGCGGAACAGCTCGCAAATCTCGATGATTTCGTCGATTTTGATGAAAACTGACCGTCATTTCCTTCCCGTTTGAGATATTTCGACGTTTAAGCGCTCCTTTTACTCCTTTTCACGTGCAGAATGTAATAAACAACCGTTTTACCGTCGAAACAAGCGGAACAGCTCGCAAATCTCGATGATTTCGTCGATTTTGATGAAAACTGACCGTCATTTCCTTCCCGTTTGAGATATTTCGACGTTTAAGCGCTCCTTTTACTCCTTTTTACGTGCAGAATGTAATAAACAACCGTTTAACCGTCGAAACAAGCGGAACAGCTCGCAAATCTCGATGATTTCGTCGATTTTGATGAAAACTGACCGTCATTTCCTTCCCGTTTGAGATATTTCGACGTTTAAGCGCTCCTTTTACTCCTTTTTACGTGCAGAATGTAATAAACAACCGTTTAACCGTCGATACAAGCGGAACAGATCGCAAATCTCGATGATTTCGTCGATTTTGATGAAAACTGACCGTCATTTCCTTCCCGTTTGAGATATTTCGACGTTTAAGCGCTCCTTTTACTCCTTTTTACGTGCAGAATGTAATAAACAACCGTTTAACCGTCGAAACAAGCAGAGCAGCTCGCAAATCTCGATGATTTCGTCGATTTTGATGAAAACTGATCGTCATTTCCTTCCCGTTTGAGATATTTCGACGTTTAAGCGCTCCTTTTACTCCTTTTTACGTGCAGAATGTAATAAACAACCGTTTAACGGTCGAAACAAGCGGAACAGCTCGCAAATCTCGATGATTTCGTCGATTTTGATGAAAACTGACCGTCATTTCCTTCCCGTTTGAGATATTTCGACGTTTAAGCGCTCCTTTTACTCCTTTTTACGTGCAGAATGTAATAAACAACCGTTTAACCGTCGAAACAAGCAGAGCAGCTCGCAAATCTCGATGATTTCGTCGATTTTGATGAAAATTGACCGCCATTTCCTTCCCGTTTGAGATATTTCGACGTTTAAGCGCTCTTTTTACTCCTTTTTACGTGCAGAATGTAATAAACAACCGTTTAACCGTCGAAACAAGCGGAACAGCTCGCAAATCTCGATGATTTCGTCGATTTAGATGAAAACTGATCGTCATTTCCTTCCCGTTTGAGATATTTCGACGTTTAAGCGCTCCTTTTACTCCTTTTTATGTGCAGAATGTAATAAACAACCGTTTAACCGTCGAAACAAGCGGAACAGCTCGCAAATCTCGATGATTTCGTCGATTTTGATGAAAACTGACCGTCATTTCCTTCCCGTTTGAGATATTTCGACGTTTAAGCGCTCCTTTTCTCCTTTTCACGTGCAGAATGTAATAAACAACCTTTTTACCGTCGAAACAAGCGGAACAGCTCGCAAATCTCGATGATTTCGTCGATTTTGATGAAAACTGATCGTCATTTCCTTCCCGTTTGAGATATTTCGACGTTTAAGCGCTCCTTTTACTCTTTTTTACGTGCAGAATGTAATAAACAACCGTTTAACCGTCGAAACAAGCGGAACAGCTCGCAAATCTCGATGATTTCGTCGATTTTGATGAAAACTGACCGTCATTTCCTTCCCGTTTGAGATATTTCGACGTTTAAGCGCTCCTTTTACTCCTTTTTACGTGCAGAATGTAATAAACAACCGTTTAAACCGTCGAAACAAGCGGAACAGCTCGCAAATCTCGATGATTTCGTCGATTTTGATGAAAACTGACCGTCATTTCCTTCCCGTTTGAGATATTTCGACGTTTAAGCGCTCCTTTTACTCCTTTTTACGTGCAGAATGTAATAAACAACCGTTTAACCGTCGAAACAAGCGGAACAGCTCGCAAATCTCGATGATTTCGTCGATTTTGATGAAAACTGACCGTCATTTCCTTCCCGTTTGAGATATTTCGACGTTTAAGCGCTCCTTTTACTCCTTTTTACGTGCAGAATGTAATAAACAACCGTTTAACCGTCGAAACAAGCAGAGCAGCTAGCAAATCTCGATGATTTCGTCGATTTTGATGAAAATTGACCGCCATTTCCTTCCCGTTTGAGATATTTCGACGTTTAAGCGCTCCTTTTACTCCTTTTTACGTGCAGAATGTAATAAACAACCGTTTAACCGTCGAAACAAGCGGAACAGCTCGCAAATCTCGATGATTTCGTCGATTTTGATGAAAACTGACCGTCATTTCCTTCCCGTTTGAGATATTTCGACGTTTAAGCGCTCCTTTTACTCCTTTTTACGTGCAGAATGTAATAAACAACCGTTTAACCGTCGAAACAAGCAGAGCAGCTAGCAAATCTCGATGATTTCGTCGATTTTGATGAAAATTGACCGCCATTTCCTTCCCGTTTGAGATATTTCGACGTTTAAGCGCTCCTTTTACTCCTTTTTACGTACAGAATGTAATAAACAACCGTTTAAACGTCGAAACAAGCGGAACAGCTCGCAAATCTCGATGATTTCGTCGATTTTGATGAAAACTGATCGTCATTTCCTTCCCGTTTGAGATATTTCGACGTTTAAGCGCTCCTTTTACTCCTTTTTACGTGCAGAATGTAATAAACAACCGTTTAAACCGTCGAAACAAGCGGAACAGCTCGCAAATCTCTATGATTTCGTCGATTTTGATGAAAACTGACCGTCATTTCCTTCCCGTTTGAGATATTTCGACGTTTAAGCGCTCCTTTTACTCCTTTTTACGTGCAGAATGTAATAAACAACCGTTTAACCGTCGAAACAAGCGGAACAGCTCGCAAATCTCGATGATTTCGTCGATTTTGATGAAAACTGACCGTCATTTCCTTCCCGTTTGAGATATTCGACGTTTAAGCGCTCCTTTTACTCCTTTTTACGTGCAGAATGTAATAAACAACCGTTTAACCGTCGAAACAAGCGGAACAGCTCGCAAATCTCGATGATTTCGTCGATTTTGATGAAAACTGACCGCCATTTCCTTCCCGTTTGAGATATTTCGACGTTTAAGCGCTCTTTTTACTCCTTTTTACGTGCAGAATGTAATAAACAACCGTTTAACCGTCGAAACAAGCGGAACAGCTCGCAAATCTCGATGATTTCGTCGATTTGATGAAAACTGATCGTCATTTCCTTCCCGTTTGAGATATTTCGACGTTTAAGCGCTCCTTTTACTCCTTTTTACGTGCAGAATGTAATAAACAACCGTTTAACCGTCGAAACAAGCGGAACAGCTCGCAAATCTCGATGATTTCGTCGATTTTGATGAAAACTGACCGTCATTTCCTTCCCGTTTGAGATATTTCGACGTTTAAGAGCTCCTTTTACTCCTTTTTCACGTGCAGAATGTAATAAACAACCGTTTAACCGTCGAAACAAGCGGAACAGCTCGCAAATCTCGATGATTTCGTCGATTTTGATGAAAACTGATCGTCATTTCCTTCCCGTTTGAGATATTTCGACGTTTAAGCGCTCTTTTTACTCCTTTTTACGTGCAGAATGTAATAAACAACCGTTTTAACCGTCGAAACAAGCGGAACAGCTCGCAAATCTCGATGATTTCGTCGATTTTGATGAAAACTGAACGTCATTTCCTTCCCGTTTGAGATATTTCGACGTTTAAGCGCTCCATTTACTCCTTTTTACGTGCAGAATGTAATAAACAACCGTTTAACCGTCGAAACAAGCGGAACAGCTCGCAAATCTCGATGATTTCGTCGATTTTGATGAAAACTGACCGTCATTTCCTTCCCGTTGAGATATTTCGACGTTTAAGCGCTCCTTTTACTCCTTTTCACGTGCAGAATGTAATAAACAACCGTTTTACCGTCGAAACAAGCGGAACAGCTCGCAAATCTCGATGATTTCGTCGATTTTGATGAAAACTGACCGTCATTTCCTTCCCGTTTGAGATATTTCGACGTTTAAGCGCTCCTTTTACTCCTTTTTACGTGCAGAATGTAATAAACAACCGTTTAACCGTCGAAACAAGCGGAACAGCTCGCAAATCTCGATGATTTCGTCGATTTTGATGAAAACTGACCGTCATTTCCTTCCCGTTTGAGATATTTCGACGTTTAAGAGCTCCTTTTACTCCTTTTCACGTGCAGAATGTAATAAACAACCGTTTAACCGTCGAAACAAGCGGAACAGCTCGCAAATCTCGATGATTTCGTCGATTTTGATGAAACTGATCGTCATTTCTTCCCGTTTGAGATATTTCGACGTTTAAGCGCTCTTTTTACTCCTTTTTACGTGCAGAATGTAATAAACAACCGTTTAACCGTCGAAACAAGCGGAACAGCTCGCAATATCTCGATGATGTTCGTCGATTTTGATGAAAACTGTCGTCATTTCCTTCCCGTTTGAGATATTTCGACGTTTAAGCGCTCCATTTACTCCTTTTTTACGTGCAGAATGTAATAAACAACCGTTTAACCGTCGAAACAAGCGGAACAGCTCGCAAATCTCGATGATTTCGTCGATTTTGATGAAAACTGACCGTCATTTCCTTCCCGTTTGAGATATTTCGACGTTTAAGCGCTCCTTTTACTCCTTTTCACGTGCAGAATGTAATAAACAACCGTTTTACCGTCGAAACAAGCGGAACAGCTCCGCAAATCTCGATGATTTCGTCGATTTTGATGAAAACTGACCGTCATTTCCTTCCGTTTGAGATATTTCGACGTTTAAGCGCTCCTTTTACTCCTTTTTACGTGCAGAATGTAATAAACAACCGTTTAACCGTCGAAACAAGCGGAACAGCTCGCAAATCTCGATGATTTCGTCGATTTTGATGAAAACTGACCGTCATTTCCTTCCCGTTTGAGATATTTCGACGTTTAAGCGCTCCTTTTACTCCTTTTTACGTGCAGAATGTAATAAACAACCGTTTAACCGTCGATACAAGCGGAACAGATCGCAAATCTCGATGATTTCGTCGATTTTGATGAAACTGACCGTCATTTCCTTCCCGTTTGAGATATTTCGACGTTTAAGCGCTCCTTTTACTCCTTTTTACGTGCAGAATGTAATAAACAACCGTTTAACCGTCGAAACAACGAGAGCAGCTCGCAAATCTCGATGATTTCGTCGATTTTGATGAAAACTGATCGTCATTTCCTTCCGTTTGAGATATTTCGACGTTTAAGCGCTCCTTTTACTCCTTTTTACGTGCAGAATGTAATAAACAACCGTTTTAACCGTCGAAACAAGCGAACAGCTCGCAATCTCGATGATTTCGTCGATTTTGATGAAAACTGACCGTCATTTCCTTCCCGTTTGAGATATTTCGACGTTTTAAGCGCTCCTTTTACTCCTTTTTACGTGCAGAATGTAATAAACAACCGTTTAACCGTCGAAACAAGCAGGAGCAGCTAGCAAATCTCGATGATTTCGTCGATTTTGATGAAAATTGACCGCCATTTCCTTCCCGTTTGAGATATTTCGACGTTTAAGCGCTCCTTTTACTCCTTTTTACGTACAGAATGTAATAAACAACCGTTTTAAACGTCGAAACAAGCGGAACAGCTCGCAAATCTCGATGATTTCGTCGATTTTGATGAAAACTGATCGTCATTTCCTTCCCGTTTGAGATATTTCGACGTTTAAGCGCTCCTTTTACTCCTTTTTACGTGCAGAATGTAATAAACAACCGTTTAACCGTCGAAACAAGCGGAACAGCTCGCAAATCTCTATGATTTCGTCGATTTTGATGAAACTGACCGTCATTTCCTTCCCGTTTGTAGATATTTCGACGTTTAAGCGCTCCTTTTACTCCTTTTTACGTGCAGAATGTAATAAACAACCGTTTAACCGTCGAAACAAGCGGAACAGCTCGCAAATCTCGATGATTTCGTCGATTTTGATGAAAACTGACCGTCGATTTCCTTCCCGTTTGAGATATTTCGACGTTTAAGCGCTCCTTTACTCCTTTTTACGTGCAGAATGTATAAACAACCGTTTAACCGTCGAAACAAGCGGAACAGCTCGCAAATCTCGATGATTTCGTCGATTTTGATGAAAACTGACCGTCCATTTCCTTCCCGTTTGAGATATTTCGACGTTTAAGCGCTCTTTTACTCCTTTTTACGTGCAGAATGTAATAAACAACCGTTTAACCGTCGAAACAAGCGGAACAGCTCGCAAATCTCGATGATTTCGTCGATTTTGATGAAAACTGACGTCATTTCCTTCCGTTTGAGATATTTCGACGTTTAAGCGCTCCTTTTACTCCTTTTTACGTGCAGAATGTAATAAACAACCGTTTAACCGTCGAAACAAGCGGAACAGCTCGCAAATCTCGATGATTTCGTCGATTTGATGAAACTGACCGTCAATTTCCTTCCCGTTTGAGATATTCGACGTTTAAGAGCTCCTTTTACTCCTTTTCACGTGCAGAATGTAATAAACAACCGTTTAACCGTCGAAACAAGCGGAACAGCTCGCAAATCTCGATGATTTCGTCGATTTTGATGAAAACTGATCGTCATTTCCTTCCCGTTTGAGATATTTCGACGTTTAAGCGCTCCTTTTACTCCTTTTTACGTGCAGAATGTAATAAACAACCGTTTAACCGTCGAAACAAGCGGAACAGCTCGCAAATCTCGATGATTTCGTCGATTTGATGAAAACTGAACGTCATTTCCTTCCGTTTGAGATATTTCGACGTTTAAGGCGCTCCTTTTACTCCTTTTTACGTGCAGAATGTAATAACAACCGTTTAAACCGTCGAAACAAGCGGAACAGCTCGCAAATCTCGATGATTTCGTCGATTTTGATGAAAACTGACCGTCATTTCCTTCCGTTTGAGATATTCGACGTTTAAGCCGCTCCTTTTACTCCTTTTTCACGTGCAGAATGTAATAAACAACCGTTTTAACCGTCGAAACAAGCGGAACAGCTCGCAAATCTCGATGATTTCGTCGATTTTGATGAAAACTGACCGTCATTTCCTTCCGTTTGAGATATTTCGACGTTTAAGCGCTCCTTTTACTCCTTTTACGTGCAGAATGTAATAAACAACCGTTTAACCGTCGAAACAAGCGGAACAGCTCGCAAATCTCGATGATTCGTCGATTTTGAAGAAAACTGACCGTCATTTCCTTCCCGTTTGAGATATTTCGACGTTTAAGAGCTCCTTTTTACTCCTTTTTCACGTGCAGAATGTAATAAACAACCGTTTAACCGTCGAAACAAGCGGAACAGCTCGCAAATCTCGATGATTTCGTCGATTTTGATGAAAACTGATCGTCATTTCCTCCCGTTTGAGATATTTCGACGTTTAAGCGCTCTTTTACTCCTTTTTACGTGCAGAATGTAATAAACAACCGTTTAACCGTCGAAACAAGCGGAACAGCTCGCAAATCTCGATGATTTCTTCGATTTTGATGAAAACTGATCGGTCATTTCCTTCCGTTTGAGATATTTCGACGTTTAAGCGCTCCATTTACTCCTTTTTACGTGCAGAATGTAATAAACAACCGTTTAACCGTCGAAACAAGCGGAACAGCTCGCAAATCTCGATGATTTCGTCGATTTTGATGAAAACTGACCGTCATTTCCTTCCCGTTTGAGATATTTCGACGTTTAAGCGCTCCTTTTACTCCTTTTCACGTGCAGAATGTAATAAACAACCGTTTACCGGCGAAACGGAAGCGGAACAGCTCGCAAATCTCGATGATTCGTCGATTTGATGAAAACTGACGTCATTTCCGTCCGTTTGAGATTTTCGACGTTTAAGCGCTCTTTTCTCCTTTTTACGTGCAGAATGTTATAAAGAATGTAATAAACAACCGTTTAACCGTCGAAACAAGCGGAACAGCTCGCAAATCTCGATGATTTCGTCGATTTTGATGAAAACTGATCGTCATTTCCTTCCCGTTTGAGATATTTCGACGTTTAAGCGCTCCTTTTACTCCTTTTTACGTGCAGAATGTAATAAACAACCGTTTAACCGTCGAAACAAGCGGAACAGCTCGCAAATCTCGATGATTTCGTCGATTTTGATGAAAACTGATCGTCATTTCCTTCCCGTTTGAGATATTTCGACGTTTAAGCGCTCCTTTTACTCCTTTTTACGTGCAGAATGTAATAAACAACCGTTTAACCGTCGATACAAGCGGAACAGCTCGCAAATCTCGATGATTTCGTCGATTTTGATGAAAACTGACCGTCATTTCCTTCCCGTTTGAGATATTTCGACGTTTAAGCGCTCCTTTTACTCCTTTTTACGTGCAGAATGTAATAAAAAACCGTTTAACTGTCGAAACAAGCAGAGCAGCTCGCAAATCTCGATGATTTCGTCGATTTTGATGAAAATTGACCGCCATTTCCTTCCCGTTTGAGATATTTCGACGTTTAAGCGCTCCTTTTACTCCTTTTTACGTGCAGAATGTAATAAACAACCGTTTAACCGTCGAAACAAGCGGAACAGCTCGCAAATCTCGATGATTTCGTCGATTTTGATGAAAACTGATCGTCATTTCCTTCCCGTTTGAGATATTTCGACGTTTAAGCGCTCCTTTTACTCCTTTTTACGTGCAGAATGTAATAAACAACCGTTTAACCGTCGAAACAAGCGGAACAGCTCGCAAATCTCGATGATTTCGTCGATTTTGATGAAAACTGACCGTCATTTCCTTCCCGTTTGAGATATTCGACGTTTAAGCGCTCCTTTTACTCCTTTTTACGTGCAGAATGTAATAAACAACCGTTTAACCGTCGATACAAGCGGAACAGCTCGCAAATCTCGATGATTTCGTCGATTTTGATGAGAACTGACCGTCATTTCCTTCCCGTTTGAGATATTTCGACGTTTAAGCGCTCCTTTTACTCCTTTTACGTGCAGAATGTAATAAAAAACCGTTTAACTGTCGAAACAAGCAGAGCAGCTCGCAAATCTCGATGATTTCGTCGATTTTGATGAAAATTGACCGCCATTTCCTTCCCGTTTGAGATATTTCGACGTTTAAGCGCTCCTTTTACTCCTTTTTACGTGCAGAATGTAATAAAAAACCGTTTAACCGTCGAAACAAGCGGAACAGCTCGCAAATCTCGATGATTTCGTCGATTTTGATGAAAACTGACCGTCATTTCCTTCCCGTTTCAGATATTTCGACGTTTAAGCGCTCCTTTTACTCCTTTTTACGTGCAGAATGTAATAAACAACCGTTTAACCGTCGAAACAAGCGGAACAGCTCGCAAATCTCGATGATTTCGTCGATTTTGATGAAAACTGACCGTCATTTCCTTCCCGTTTGAGATATTTCGACGTTTAAGCGCTCCTTTTACTCCTTTTTACGTGCAGAATGTAATAAACAACCGTTTAACCGTCGAAACAAGCGGAACAGCTCGCAAATCTCGATGATTTCGTCGATTTTGATGAAAACTGACCGTCATTTCCTTCCCGTTTCAGATATTTCGACGTTTAAGCGCTCCTTTTACTCCTTTTTACGTGCAGAATGTAATAAACAACCGTTTAACCGTCGATACAAGCGGAACAGCTCGCAAATCTCGATGATTTCGTCGATTTTGATGAAAACTGACCGTCATTTCCTTCCCGTTTGAGATATTTCGACGTTTAAGCGCTCCTTTTACTCCTTTTTACGTGCAGAATGTAATAAACAACCGTTTAACCGTCGAAACAAGCGGAACAGCTCGCAAATCTCGATGATTTCGTCGATTTTGATGAAAACTGACCGTCATTTCCTTCCCGTTTGAGATATTTCGACGTTTAAGCGCTCCTTTTACTCCTTTTTACGTGCAGAATGTAATAAACAACCGTTTAACCGTCGAAACAAGCGGAACAGCTCGCAAATCTCGATGATTTCGTCGATTTTGATGAAAACTGATCGTCATTTCCTTCCCGTTTGAGATATTTCGACGTTTAAGCGCTCCTTTTACTCCTTTTTACGTGCAGAATGTAATAAACAACCGTTTAACCGTCGAAACAAGCGGAACAGCTCGCAAATCTCGATGATTTCGTCGATTTTGATGAAAATTGACCGCCATTTCCTTCCCGTTTGAGATATTTCGACGTTTAAGCGCTCCTTTTACTCCTTTTTACGTGCAGAATGTAATAAACAACCGTTTAACCGTCGAAACAAGCGGAACAGCTCGCAAATCTCGATGATTTCGTCGATTTTGATGAAAACTGATCGTCATTTCCTTCCCGTTTGAGATATTTCGACGTTTAAGCGCTCCTTTTACTCCTTTTTACGTGCAGAATGTAATAAACAACCGTTTAACCGTCGATACAAGCGGAACAGCTCGCAAATCTCGATGATTTCGTCGATTTTGATGAAAACTGACCGTCATTTCCTTCCCGTTTGAGATATTTCGACGTTTAAGCGCTCCTTTTACTCCTTTTTACGTGCAGAATGTAATAAACAACCGTTTAACCGTCGAAACAAGCGGAACAGCTCGCAAATCTCGATGATTTCGTCGATTTTGATGAAAACTGACCGTCATTTCCTTCCCGTTTGAGATATTTCGACGTTTAAGCGCTCCTTTTACTCCTTTTTACGTGCAGAATGTAATAAACAACCGTTTAACCGTCGAAACAAGCGGAACAGCTCGCAAATCTCGATGATTTCGTCGATTTTGATGAAAACTGATCGTCATTTCCTTCCCGTTTGAGATATTTCGACGTTTAAGCGCTCCTTTTACTCCTTTTTACGTGCAGAATGTAATAAACAACCGTTTAACCGTCGAAACAAGCGGAACAGCTCGCAAATCTCGATGATTTCGTCGATTTTGATGAAAACTGATCGTCATTTCCTTCCCGTTTGAGATATTTCGACGTTTAAGCGCTCCTTTTACTCCTTTTTACGTGCAGAATGTAATAAACAACCGTTTAACCGTCGATACAAGCGGAACAGCTCGCAAATCTCGATGATTTCGTCGATTTTGATGAAAACTGACCGTCATTTCCTTCCCGTTTGAGATATTTCGACGTTTAAGCGCTCCTTTTACTCCTTTTTACGTGCAGAATGTAATAAAAAACCGTTTAACTGTCGAAACAAGCAGAGCAGCTCGCAAATCTCGATGATTTCGTCGATTTTGATGAAAATTGACCGCCATTTCCTTCCCGTTTGAGATATTTCGACGTTTAAGCGCTCCTTTTACTCCTTTTTACGTGCAGAATGTAATAAACAACCGTTTAACCGTCGAAACAAGCGGAACAGCTCGCAAATCTCGATGATTTCGTCGATTTTGATGAGAACTGACCGTCATTTCCTTCCCGTTTGAGATATTTCGACGTTTAAGCGCTCCTTTTACTCCTTTTTACGTGCAGAATGTAATAAACAACCGTTTAACCGTCGAAACAAGCGGAACAGCTCGCAAATCTCGATGATTTCGTCGATTTTGATGAAAACTGACCGTCATTTCCTTCCCGTTTGAGATATTTCGACGTTTAAGCGCTCCTTTTACTCCTTTTTACGTGCAGAATGTAATAAACAACCGTTTAACCGTCGAAACAAGCAGAGCAGCTCGCAAATCTCGATGATTTCGTCGATTTTGATGAAAATTGACCGCCATTTCCTTCCCGTTTGAGATATTTCGACGTTTAAGCGCTCTTTTACTCCTTTTTACGTGCAGAATGTAATAAACAACCGTTTAACCGTCAAAACAAGCGGAACAGCTCGCAAATCTCGATGATTTCGTCGATTTTGATGAAAACTGATCGTCATTTCCTTCCCGTTTGAGATATTTCGACGTTTAAGCGCTCCTTTTACTCCTTTTTACGTGCAGAATGTAATAAACAACCGTTTAACCGTCGAAACAAGCGGAACAGCTCGCAAATCTCGATGATTTCGTCGATTTTGATGAAAACTGACCGTCATTTCCTTCCCGTTTGAGATATTTCGACGTTTAAGCGCTCCTTTTACTCCTTTTTACGTGCAGAATGTAATAAACAACCGTTTAACCGTCGAAACAAGCAGAGCAGCTCGCAAATCTCGATGATTTCGTCGATTTTGATGAAAATTGACCGCCATTTCCTTCCCGTTTGAGATATTTCGACGTTTAAGCGCTCCTTTTACTCCTTTTTACGTGCAGAATGTAATAAACAACCGTTTAACCGTCGAAACAAGCGGAACAGCTCGCAAATCTCGATGATTTCGTCGATTTGATGAAAACTGACCGTCATTTCCTTCCCGTTTGAGATATTTCGACGTTTAAGCGCTCCTTTTACTCCTTTTTACGTGCAGAATGTAATAAACAACCGTTTAACCGTCGAAACAAGCGGAACAGCTCGCAAATCTCGATGATTTCGTCGATTTTGATGAAAACTGATCGTCATTTCCTTCCCGTTTGAGATATTTCGACGTTTAAGCGCTCCTTTTACTCCTTTTTACGTGCAGAATGTAATAAACAACCGTTTAACCGTCGAAACAAGCGGAACAGCTCGCAAATCTCGATGATTTCGTCGATTTTGATGAAAACTGATCGTCATTTCCTTCCCGTTTGAGATATTTCGACGTTTAAGCGCTCCTTTTACTCCTTTTTACGTGCAGAATGTAATAAACAACCGTTTAGCCGTCGATACAAGCGGAACAGCTCGCAAATCTCGATGATTTCGTCGATTTTGATGAAAACTGATCGTCATTTCCTTCCCGTTTGAGATATTTCGACGTTTAAGCGCTCCTTTTACTCCTTTTTACGTGCAGAATGTAATAAACAACCGTTTAACCGTCGATACAAGCGGAACAGCTCGCAAATCTCGATGATTTCGTCGATTTTGATGAGAACTGACCGTCATTTCCTTCCCGTTTGAGATATTTCGACGTTTAAGCGCTCCTTTTACTCCTTTTTACGTGCAGAATGTAATAAAAAACCGTTTAACTGTCGAAACAAGCAGAGCAGCTCGCAAATCTCGATGATTTCGTCGATTTTGATGAAAATTGACCGCCATTTCCTTCCCGTTTGAGATATTTCGACGTTTAAGCGCTCCTTTTACTCCTTTTTACGTGCAGAATGTAATAAACAACCGTTTAACCGTCGAAACAAGCGGAACAGCTCGCAAATCTCGATGATTTCGTCGATTTTGATGAAAACTGACCGTCATTTCCTTCCCGTTTCAGATATTTCGACGTTTAAGCGCTCCTTTTACTCCTTTTTACGTGCAGAATGTAATAAACAACCGTTTAACCGTCGAAACAAGCGGAACAGCTCGCAAATCTCGATGATTTCGTCGATTTTGATGAAAACTGACCGTCATTTCCTTCCCGTTTGAGATATTTCGACGTTTAAGCGCTCCTTTTACTCCTTTTTACGTGCAGAATGTAATAAACAACCGTTTAACCGTCGAAACAAGCGGAACAGCTCGCAAATCTCGATGATTTCGTCGATTTTGATGAAAACTGACCGTCATTTCCTTCCCGTTTCAGATATTTCGACGTTTAAGCGCTCCTTTTACTCCTTTTTACGTGCAGAATGTAATAAACAACCGTTTAACCGTCGATACAAGCGGAACAGCTCGCAAATCTCGATGATTTCGTCGATTTTGATGAAAACTGACCGTCATTTCCTTCCCGTTTGAGATATTTCGACGTTTAAGCGCTCCTTTTACTCCTTTTTACGTGCAGAATGTAATAAACAACCGTTTAACCGTCGAAACAAGCGGAACAGCTCGCAAATCTCGATGATTTCGTCGATTTTGATGAAAACTGACCGTCATTTCCTTCCCGTTTGAGATATTTCGACGTTTAAGCGCTCCTTTTACTCCTTTTTACGTGCAGAATGTAATAAACAACCGTTTAACCGTCGAAACAAGCGGAACAGCTCGCAAATCTCGATGATTTCGTCGATTTTGATGAAAACTGATCGTCATTTCCTTCCCGTTTGAGATATTTCGACGTTTAAGCGCTCCTTTTACTCCTTTTTACGTGCAGAATGTAATAAACAACCGTTTAACCGTCGATACAAGCGGAACAGCTCGCAAATCTCGATGATTTCGTCGATTTTGATGAAAACTGACCGTCATTTCCTTCCCGTTTGAGATATTTCGACGTTTAAGCGCTCCTTTTACTCCTTTTTACGTGCAGAATGTAATAAAAAACCGTTTAACTGTCGAAACAAGCAGAGCAGCTCGCAAATCTCGATGATTTCGTCGATTTTGATGAAAATTGACCGCCATTTCCTTCCCGTTTGAGATATTTCGACGTTTAAGCGCTCCTTTTACTCCTTTTTACGTGCAGAATGTAATAAACAACCGTTTAACCGTCGAAACAAGCGGAACAGCTCGCAAATCTCGATGATTTCGTCGATTTTGATGAAAACTGATCGTCATTTCCTTCCCGTTTGAGATATTTCGACGTTTAAGCGCTCCTTTTACTCCTTTTTACGTGCAGAATGTAATAAACAACCGTTTAACCGTCGAAACAAGCGGAACAGCTCGCAAATCTCGATGATTTCGTCGATTTTGATGAAAACTGATCGTCATTTCCTTCCCGTTTGAGATATTTCGACGTTTAAGCGCTCCTTTTACTCCTTTTTACGTGCAGAATGTAATAAACAACCGTTTAACCGTCGAAACAAGCGGAACAGCTCGCAAATCTCGATGATTTCGTCGATTTTGATGAAAACTGATCGTCATTTCCTTCCCGTTTGAGATATTTCGACGTTTAAGCGCTCCTTTTACTCCTTTTTACGTGCAGAATGTAATAAACAACCGTTTAACCGTCGATACAAGCGGAACAGCTCGCAAATCTCGATGATTTCGTCGATTTTGATGAGAACTGACCGTCATTTCCTTCCCGTTTGAGATATTTCGACGTTTAAGCGCTCCTTTTACTCCTTTTTACGTGCAGAATGTAATAAAAAACCGTTTAACTGTCGAAACAAGCAGAGCAGCTCGCAAATCTCGATGATTTCGTCGATTTTGATGAAAATTGACCGCCATTTCCTTCCCGTTTGAGATATTTCGACGTTTAAGCGCTCCTTTTACTCCTTTTTACGTGCAGAATGTAATAAACAACCGTTTAACCGTCGAAACAAGCGGAACAGCTCGCAAATCTCGATGATTTCGTCGATTTTGATGAAAACTGACCGTCATTTCCTTCCCGTTTCAGATATTTCGACGTTTAAGCGCTCCTTTTACTCCTTTTTACGTGCAGAATGTAATAAACAACCGTTTAACCGTCGAAACAAGCGGAACAGCTCGCAAATCTCGATGATTTCGTCGATTTTGATGAAAACTGACCGTCATTTCCTTCCCGTTTGAGATATTTCGACGTTTAAGCGCTCCTTTTACTCCTTTTTACGTGCAGAATGTAATAAACAACCGTTTAACCGTCGAAACAAGCGGAACAGCTCGCAAATCTCGATGATTTCGTCGATTTTGATGAAAACTGACCGTCATTTCCTTCCCGTTTCAGATATTTCGACGTTTAAGCGCTCCTTTTACTCCTTTTTACGTGCAGAATGTAATAAACAACCGTTTAACCGTCGATACAAGCGGAACAGCTCGCAAATCTCGATGATTTCGTCGATTTTGATGAAAACTGACCGTCATTTCCTTCCCGTTTGAGATATTTCGACGTTTAAGCGCTCCTTTTACTCCTTTTTACGTGCAGAATGTAATAAAAAACCGTTTAACTGTCGAAACAAGCAGAGCAGCTCGCAAATCTCGATGATTTCGTCGATTTTGATGAAAATTGACCGCCATTTCCTTCCCGTTTGAGATATTTCGACGTTTAAGCGCTCCTTTTACTCCTTTTTACGTGCAGAATGTAATAAACAACCGTTTAACCGTCGAAACAAGCAGAGCAGCTCGCAAATCTCGATGATTTCGTCGATTTTGATGAAAATTGACCGCCATTTCCTTCCCGTTTGAGATATTTCGACGTTTAAGCGCTCTTTTTACTCCTTTTTACGTGCAGAATGTAATAAACAACCGTTTAACCGTCGAAACAAGCGGAACAGCTCGCAAATCTCGATGATTTCGTCGATTTTGATGAAAACTGATCGTCATTTCCTTCCCGTTTGAGATATTTCGACGTTTAAGCGCTCCTTTTACTCCTTTTTACGTGCAGAATGTAATAAACAACCGTTTAACCGTCGAAACAAGCGGAACAGCTCGCAAATCTCGATGATTTCGTCGATTTTGATGAAAACTGACCGTCATTTCCTTCCCGTTTGAGATATTTCGACGTTTATGCGCTCCTTTTACTCCTTTTTACGTGCAGAATGTAATAAACAACCGTTTAACCGTCGAAACAAGCAGAGCAGCTCGCAAATCTCGATGATTTCGTCGATTTTGATGAAAATTGACCGCCATTTCCTTCCCGTTTGAGATATTTCGACGTTTAAGCGCTCCTTTTACTCCTTTTTACGTACAGAATGTAATAAACAACCGTTTAAACGTCGAAACAAGCGGAACAGCTCGCAAATCTCGATGATTTCGTCGATTTTGATGAAAACTGATCGTCATTTCCTTCCCGTTTGAGATATTTCGACGTTTAAGCGCTCCTTTTACTCCTTTTTACGTGCAGAATGTAATAAACAACCGTTTAACCGTCGAAACAAGCAGAGCAGCTCTCAAATCTCGATGATTTCGTCGATTTTGATGAAAATTGACCGCCATTTCCTTCCCGTTTGAGATATTTCGACGTTTAAGCGCTCCTTTTACTCCTTTTTACGTGCAGAATGTAATAAACAACCGTTTAAACGTCGAAACAAGCGGAACAGCTCGCAAATCTCGATGATTTCGTCGATTTTGATGAAAACTGATCGTCATTTCCTTCCCGTTTGAGATATTTCGACGTTTAAGCGCTCCCTTTACTCCTTTTTACGTGCAGAATGTAATAAACAACCGTTTAACCGTCGAAACAAGCGGAACAGCTCGCAAATCTCGATGATTTCGTCGATTTTGATGAAAACTGACCGTCATTTCCTTCCCGTTTGAGATATTTCGACGTTTAAGCGCTCCTTTTACTCCTTTTTACGTGCAGAATGTAATAAACAACCGTTTAACCGTCGATACAAGCGGAACAGCTCGCAAATCTCGATGATTTCGTCGATTTTGATGAAAACTGACCGTCATTTCCTTCCCGTTTGAGATATTTCGACGTTTAAGCGCTCCTTTTACTCCTTTTTACGTGCAGAATGTAATAAAAAACCGTTTAACTGTCGAAACAAGCAGAGCAGCTCGCAAATCTCGATGATTTCGTCGATTTTGATGAAAATTGACCGCCATTTCCTTCCCGTTTGAGATATTTCGACGTTTAAGCGCTCCTTTTACTCCTTTTTACGTGCAGAATGTAATAAACAACCGTTTAACCGTCGAAACAAGCGGAACAGCTCGCAAATCTCGATGATTTCGTCGATTTTGATGAAAACTGATCGTCATTTCCTTCCCGTTTGAGATATTTCGACGTTTAAGCGCTCCTTTTACTCCTTTTTACGTGCAGAATGTAATAAACAACCGTTTAACCGTCGAAACAAGCGGAACAGCTCGCAAATCTCGATGATTTCGTCGATTTTGATGAAAACTGACCGTCATTTCCTTCCCGTTTGAGATATTTCGACGTTTAAGCGCTCCTTTTACTCCCTTTTACGTGCAGAATGTAATAAACAACCGTTTAACCGTCGAAACAAGCAGAGCAGCTCGCAAATCTCGATGATTTCGTCGATTTTGATGAAAATTGACCGCCATTTCCTTCCCGTTTGAGATATTTCGACGTTTAAGCGCTCCTTTTACTCCTTTTTACGTGCAGAATGTAATAAACAACCGTTTAACCGTCGAAACAAGCGGAACAGCTCGCAAATCTCGATGATTTCGTCGATTTTGATGAAAACTGATCGTCATTTCCTTCCCGTTTGAGATATTTCGACGTTTAAGCGCTCCTTTTACTCCTTTTTACGTGCAGAATGTAATAAACAACCGTTTAACCGTCGAAACAAGCGGAACAGCTCGCAAATCTCGATGATTTCGTCGATTTTGATGAAAACTGACCGTCATGTCCTTCCCGTTTGAGATATTTCGACGTTTAAGCGCTCCTTTTACTCCTTTTTACGTGCAGAATGTAATAAACAACCGTTTAACCGTCGAAACAAGCGGAACAGCTCGCAAATCTCGATGATTTCGTCGATTTTGATGAAAACTGATCGTCATTTCCTTCCCGTTTGAGATTTTTCGACGTTTAAGCGCTCCTTTTACTCCTTTTTACGTGCAGAATGTAATAAACAACCGTTTAACCGTCGAAACAAGCGGAACAGCTCGCAAATCTCGATGATTTCGTCGATTTTGATGAAAACTGACCGACATTTCCTTCCCGTTTGAGATATTTCGACGTTTAAGCGCTCCTTTTACTCCTTTTTACGTGCAGAATGTAATAAACAACCGTTTAACCGTCGAAACAAGCAGAGCAGCTCGCAAATCTCGATGATTTCGTCGATTTTGATGAAAACTGATCGTCATTTCCTTCCCGTTTGAGATATTTCGGCGTTTAAGCGCTCCTTTTACTCCTTTTTACGTGCAGAATGTAATAAACAACCGTTTAACCGTCGAAACAAGCGGAACAGCTCGCAAATCTCGATGATTTCGTCGATTTTGATGAAAACTGACCGTCATGTCCTTCCCGTTTGAGATATTTCGACGTTTAAGCGCTCCTTTTACTCCTTTTTACGTGCAGAATGTAATAAACAACCGTTTAACCGTCGAAACAAGCGGAACAGCTCGCAAATCTCGATGATTTCGTCGATTTTGATGAGAACTGATCGTCATTTCCTTCCCGTTTGAGATATTTCGACGTTTAAGCGCTCCTTTTACTCCTTTTTACGTGCAGAATGTAATAAACAACCGTTTAACCGTCGAAACAAGCGGAACAGCTCGCAAATCTCGATGATTTCGTCGATTTTGATGAAAACTGACCGTCATTTCCTTCCCGTTTGAGATATTTCGACGTTTAAGCGCTCTTTTTACTCCTTTTTACGTGCAGAATGTAATAAACAACCGTTTAACCGTCGAAACAAGCGGAACAGCTCGCAAATATCGATGATTTCGTCGATTTTGATGAAAACTGATCGTCATTTCCTTCCCGTTTGAGATATTTCGACGTTTAAGCGCTCCTTTTACTCCTTTTTACGTGCAGAATGTAATAAACAACCGTTTAACCGTCGAAACAAGCGGAACAGCTCGCAAATCTCGATGATTTCGTCGATTTTGATGAAAACTGACCGTCATTTCCTTCCCGTTTGAGATATTTCGACGTTTAAGCGCTCCTTTTACTCCTTTTTACGTGCAGAATGTAATAAACAACCGTTTAACCGTCGAAACAAGCAGAGCAGCTCGCAAATCTCGATGATTTCGTCGATTTTGATGAAAACTGACCGTCATTTCCTTCCCGTTTGAGATATTTCGACGTTTAAGCGCTCCTTTTACTCCTTTTTACGTGCAGAATGTAATAAACAACCGTTTAACCGTCGAAACAAGCAGAGCAGCTCGCAAAATTTTATGATTTCGTCGATTTTGATGAAAATTGACCGCCATTTCCTTCTCGTTTGAGATATTTCGACGTTTAAGCGCTCCTTTTACTCCTTTTTACGTGCAGAATGTAATAAACAACCGTTTAACCGTCGATACAAGCGGAACAGCTCGCAAATCTCGATGATTTCGTCGATTTTGATGAAAACTGACCGTCATTTCCTTCCCGTTTGAGATATTTCGACGTTTAAGCGCTCCTTTTACTCCTTTTTACGTGCAGAATGTAATAAAAAACCGTTTAACTGTCGAAACAAGCAGAGCAGCTCGCAAATCTCGATGATTTCGTCGATTTTGATGAAAATTGACCGCCATTTCCTTCCCGTTTGAGATATTTCGACGTTTAAGCGCTCCTTTTACTCCTTTTTACGTGCAGAATGTAATAAACAACCGTTTAACCGTCGAAACAAGCAGAGCAGCTCGCAAATCTCGATGATTTCGTCGATTTTGATGAAAATTGACCGCCATTTCCTTCCCGTTTGAGATATTTCGACGTTTAAGCGCTCTTTTTACTCCTTTTTACGTGCAGAATGTAATAAACAACCGTTTAACCGTCGAAACAAGCGGAACAGCTCGCAAATCTCGATGATTTCGTCGATTTTGATGAAAACTGATCGTCATTTCCTTCCCGTTTGAGATATTTCGACGTTTAAGCGCTCCTTTTACTCCTTTTTACGTGCAGAATGTAATAAACAACCGTTTAACCGTCGAAACAAGCGGAACAGCTCGCAAATCTCGATGATTTCGTCGATTTTGATGAAAACTGACCGTCATTTCCTTCCCGTTTGAGATATTTCGACGTTTAAGCGCTCCTTTTACTCCTTTTTACGTGCAGAATGTAATAAACAACCGTTTAACCGTCGAAACAAGCAGAGCAGCTCGCAAATCTCGATGATTTCGTCGATTTTGATGAAAATTGACCGCCATTTCCTTCCCGTTTGAGATATTTCGACGTTTAAGCGCTCCTTTTACTCCTTTTTACGTACAGAATGTAATAAACAACCGTTTTAAACGTCGAAACAAGCGGAACAGCTCGCAAATCTCGATGATTTCGTCGATTTTGATGAAAACTGATCGTCATTTCCTTCCCGTTTGAGATATTTCGACGTTTAAGCGCTCCTTTTACTCCTTTTTACGTGCAGAATGTAATAAACAACCGTTTAACCGTCGAAACAAGCAGAGCAGCTCGCAAATCTCGATGATTTCGTCGATTTTGATGAAAATTGACCGCCATTTCCTTCCCGTTTGAGATATTTCGACGTTTAAGCGCTCCTTTTACTCCTTTTTACGTGCAGAATGTTGTCACGTCCCGTGCTCCGCACGTGCCGTAACGAAAATACAAAGCTACTATACGGAAATCAGCGCGAGTAAAATTTGAATAGACCAAGGAACACACGCTACTGCAAAACAAAATAAAAGATTAACGAATAAGGGCGACTATAGACTAACAATAGGGATGAATATATACGAAACACAAAATATGTAGAATAAAATCAACCAATAAATAAATATATGCACATAACACTAAATAAATCTACCAATAACCGACACGATATTTAAAAACCTATGGTTCAATAAATCAACCAATAAATAAAATATAGGTATATAACATCAAATAAACCTACCAATATCCTATGAATTTGATAACTTGGCAAAGGATAAACCACGATTCGAAAAACTAACCGATAACTATCAGTATAAAATAAAGTCAATTAATAAACTGGACTAGATACGAACCGATCAAATAAAACAAGAATAAGTAGGATTATATATGACAAATTCGCAAAGGAGCAACAAGAAGATATACTACAATCAATCAACGAAGACGGAATATGTGAAATACAAAAGAAGAATTTAAATCAGTAAATAAAAATTAATTAATGAATTAAACGAGTGGCGAACCAAACGAGTAAATCAAGAAATAAGAATGACTACAGAAGGGAAATAATTGAAACAGCGGGAATACATTTTTTTTAATTAACAAAACAAATGATCAAAACAACTAACATCGCAGCAACTTGGAGTATTATACACAAATATATACATATATGTTAAACACATAACAATTTAGTAAATATTAGAAATAAAACTTTCAATACTATGTAACAAATCCAAAATTATCAAATTTCAAATATATATGCATATACGAAATCAAATGGTTAACAGTCTAATAAACACCTAACCTAAAATACACAATACTACACTATTAAAAAAAAAAAAAAAAAAAAAAACTTATATAAAAATCACATTGACGGAAATATGTATATGTGTGCGCATTCTATACTATTAAATCAAATTAACAATCTGGTAAACATAAAATACATAATCAAAACTCGTGCTCATTCTAGTAAAGAACTACATATGAAAACTATACTACGAAACATGCATGTCTATATATATATATATAAAACCTAGATTTTAAACCAAGCTATTAATAATCTAATATAAAAGATATAGAACATACACATAGTACTATTGAAACTAACCAACTAACTACTTGTTAGCAAATCCAGCGATTAAAAATAATTAACACCGCCTCGACTGGGAGAATTGCGTACAGCATAAATATGTAAACCATATCAAACACATAATAATCTGGTAAACTTTCAATACTACGTTGTCACATTACAAAACATATAGGTATATATATATATAAAAACAAATAATTGACATATAACCTCAAATACACAATTAAAGAATTTTTTAACAAAAAAAAAAAGAAAGGTCACACTATCAGAAATATATATATATATACTTATGTGTGTGTATGCGTGTTCTATTCTACTAAATCAAAATTAACTAGTAAACATAAAATAAATAATTAAAACTAGCCAACATTTCAGTAAAGAATTTCATGAAACATGCACGCATACATACAAAATCTATATTTTAAACCAAATTATTAATAATCTAAATGAATATAAAAGATATAGAACATACAGTACTATTGAAACTAACCGACTAACTACTTGTTAGCAAATCCAGCGATTAAAAATAATTAACACCGCCTCGATTGGGAGAATTGCGTACAGCATAAATATGTAAACCATATCAAACACATAATAATCTGGTAAACTTTCAATACTACGTTGTCACATTACAAACATATAGATATATATATATATATATATAAAAACAAATAATTGACATATAACCTCAAATACACAATTAAAGAATTCTTTTTAACAAAAAAAAATGAGAAAGGTCACACTATCAGAAATATATACATATATACTTATGTGTGTGGCGTGTTCTACTCTACTAAATCAAAATTAACTAGTAAACATAAAATAAATAATTAAAACTAACCAACATTTCAGTCAAGAATTTCATGAAACATGCACGCATACATACAAAATCTATATTTTAAGCCAAATTATTAATAATCTAAATGAACATAAAAGAAGTAGAACACACAACATAACATTATTTAAACTAACTAACATTCGGATAACCTCAGAGAATTTTATATGAAAACTACACAAAAAAAAAGAGAGAAAAAAAAATATATATGTATATTTATATATATGTGTGTACTTTATGTTATCGAACATTCTACTCAAAACAATAAAACAATGCTATTAATGAGTTATAAAATTTAACAACAATACTATTCGCATGTTATTATATGAACACACAATATATAAATATAGTATATATATATGTATATATATATATATATATATATTATAAATACACAAACAATACTATCCTAACTGCGCTAGAATAAAGAAAATTAAGGCGGAGAAATAATTATTTCAATATTAAATAAAAGCAAAGACCCGTCACTATACTGGAGATATTCACGAACAGCCATCTTAGATTGTCATAGCTCTTACACGTGTGCATCGGAACACATGCAATAGTTATACGCATTAAATAAGTGCAAAATAATGTTATTCTCGCCTCAACTACACGTCAAAAAAAAGGGGGTTTTAATAATTAACAAATAAATAATAGATTCGATATTAACAAAAGTCACTATATGCTAGGGACATTCACAGGCGGCCATTTTGGATAATCCACATGCGTATTAACCTTCTTGCTTTACAAATAAATTATATTCTCAATCAATAAAAAAAAAAAAAAAAAAGAAAGAAAAGAAAAAAGAAAAGAGAAAAAAAAAAGAAGAGAATAAATATTTAGTACAAATGGGAGATCGTAATAAGGAAAGAATAAGTAATAATTAATACCTAATCAGCCGTAAGGAACAATCGTGAAAACACATTGTTAAGATTAATTAACATTTTTTTCAAAATTGAATAAATCCTATATATAACTACACTATCAAACACAAATGTAAAAAAATATATATATATATATATATTATAAAAGAAATACAAAATAAAATATATAAAAGTATACACACGTACTTAACAAACATAAAAAGAAATAAATTATGAAACAAGTATATAAACATATATATATATGTATATATATATATATATATTTAACATACAACCAAAATAAAAGAAAACCGAAATTGTTAAACGGCGAAACTACAAATACAGAGCAACTATACTAAATCGAAATCAGGACAAGGAGCTCCAGGATAAAGCTCGCTAATCTTACACATACACCAATAACGTACGACAGGGGAAATTCCCCTTTCTCCAGAAGCATGATGGCGAAGATGTGCCTCCAGAACTACTTCAGGGATTTCATCAGGAAAACGCACCTTCGCGCAACGGTCAGTATCAACAACTTCAAATAGAGGAAAATCCCACTCGAGTATGACGGTTTCCGCATCAAAGAAGCTTTCGTCAACAACAGCAGAATTGTCAGAACTCGATTCCAAGGAATCAGCACTGATGTCACGCAACTCCTCCAACAACTTTGGTTCTCGTACTTGGTCACAATACCTCATACGTTTGCTGGGTCCTCCCGAATCACTCATGGATTCTTCGCTATCCCTCTTCCTCTTCCGCTAGAATAATACAAATAGAGCTTAATGGAACAAAACGGGATAAATTAAGCGGACTAAAAACAAGACAAAATACGCACTCGAGAAGCCTGCATAAGAACCTCTGATAAAATTGCCTCCGCAACCATCGTCCAAACGTCAAAGTCCAAATCACCGAAATCTACGTTTATGAAAATAGCAAAAATCGAAAATCAAATTAAATCCCAAAAGCAACCATAACATGGAAATATTCATCAAAACCAAACTTACCCAAGATAAACCAAAAGAAATCCTTGCTGCGGGAGAGTGGCGGATCGCGCGTGTTGCCGGGGCAAGTGTCGATATAATAATGAGACTCTAGCCACCGGCCCTTCCACGCGCCGAAGAACAAAAATTATTCCCACAGTACTAACATAAAGATTCTCAAGAAAAAGACTAGACCAGCATGGAAGGCTCCAAGCCTCCTAGACGCTACCTCAGCAGAAAATAGAACCGATGGGAACTAAGTCGAAATACGGATTTTTGCATTCTCTCACGTACCCGCGATGGGAATCTGGAAGTTAAAAGACAAGATAACGAAGCAAAGGAGACATCAACGATTACAGAATTTGCATTCTCTCACGTACGAGTTCAGGAACCCCAAAACTGCAGCATCCCGATTCCCACGGACGCGAACCACCAGTTGACCGCCACCCCGTGGGGGATGTTATTATAAATAAGCGCAGGAACATAGAAGATTTTCAATATATTGTCGTCATTCGCGCATTGCACCTCGACGGTCTCTTATTAATTGCTCAGTTTAAGTCACAAATTAAGTTACAAATCTTTCTAAGTGTTCATTTCATTGGCGAGATTTAAAAACATCCTCATAAATAAATATATTTATACCCGCGACGTTTATCCGAATAAATAAGCCGCAAGCTTATTTAGAGTGTATTTCTAATCAAAAATAAATAAACTACAGTTCTAATAATAATTATACCTGAGTCGAATAACTAAACCAAATAAAAAAAAATTTCACCGACGACTATTACGAGCCGATGGCCCCTGACGGAACAAGGTAAGAGTCTCAATTTTTATAAAATTTTCTTCTTCTCTAGTAACTTCGCCACATCCAGGAACCGAATCCGATTTACTTATCATCAATTAATACATTCAATTTCGTTTCAATTTTGAGAATAAACGAAGGGTCATTCGCTGCGTAGGCTTGTGAAAACGGTGTCTTCAATTACTGAAACACTCATTGATCTTCGCATTCCTCCTCCCACTGTTGGCAAAACATTGCCCGTCTTTGGGCAAGGCTTGCGAAATCACACGAGTTTTACGCAGAGAAGACTATCAAATTAGATCTAATTGACCGATACCTTCATTCTTGCCATCGTTGTATACAATTATAAAATAGAATAATTCCCTTCTGAATCTTAACCAAAGGATCATTCGCTGTGTTGGGTTGTGGATAACGGTGTTTCGACTATCGAACCATCTATTGATCTTCGCATTCCTCCTCCCACTGCTGGCAAAATACTGCCCATCTTTGGGCAAGGTTTGCGAAATCACACGAACCCCACACAGAGAGGATCATTGAAATCACTTTCTCGTAAACACTCAATTCGGAAGGCAAGAAGATCGAAACGGTAAAAAAAAAAAAAAATCACTCTAACAAATGAACTAAGGTCCAGTTCAATGATAGATTCATTGGCGAAATTAAGAGAGGAGGAGAAGGAAACGTAAAGATAAAATTTGCATCAAACGAAGAAAATTCGAAATCTTAACCAATCCATTAACGCGAACACTCTTGTTTTACCGTCCCTAAAACGCTATATATATATATATATATATATATATATATATATATATACATATATATAACAACTTGAATAATTCCATATTCAAATTTAAATAAATTCTATACAACGAAATTGAACCGAACTCTCAAATAATTCCTACATACAGATATATACATACACATATATATATATATATATATATATATATATATAATTTTAAATAATTCTATACTGAAGTTTAGATAAATTCCGTGCGAACAAATCGAATACTTATTTTTATCCAACTTTAATCCTCTCCCGTGCGAGTATCCCTGCACATAGCAGGTTAGCCGAAAAACGTGGAAATTATTTTATCAGTAGCCTAACACTAGTCAACGCTATCCATAAGTAATTAATTTATCAATAGAATTATTTCGAAAATAAGTACAAGGAAATTTTTCTATTCGAAACAGTCCTCAGACTGTTTCTGGTGGCAGCAACTACCGTGTGAGAAATATTTCTTATACAGCCAATTAAATTTAAATCTTTCCCTTCAGATTAAATTAAAATCAAAAGTTTGAATTGACTTTAAACGAGTACGTAACAATAAACTTTCAACTTAGAAATAGATTTTAATCGAAAACCTTGATTCAATATCTTAAATATAATTATATCGTGTAAATTTTCCCCTCCTGACGAAACTCAACTAAATCGAACTAAATTAAATTAAATTAAATTAAACAAAACAAAATAAATTAAAACAAACACAAAAAAACTAATTAAAATTAAAACAATAAAAAAAAAAAAAATCTTGCGAATTCAACGGTTTAAAATCAATTCAAACAAACAGGAACGTAACATTAGAGGGTTATATTTTTGGTGGCAGCGGTGGGATACGCTCCACAGAGGATTAAAGTTGTTACATTTATCAATAAATTATATACCTAAGAAATAATGGCGACCGGGCTAGAATCATTAGACGAAGACTTAATCTTGACGTTATCGGAAAAACTTAAAGCATGGGATGCGAATTTTCGCGACATGAGTACAAAACTCGCTGAAGTACAAAATGGCGTGTATGAACTCAAATCAAAAAGGGAACCTGAATCACCCGTATCGCCGCCGGGAACCCAACAAGAGACAATACAGCCAGGCGGATATGTCCAACCGATTAAACTAAAAGACGCGATCGAGTCGGTACCAGTGTTCGACGGCTATCGACCATCGGTATTTCACTTTTTAAGAGCTTGCGAGCGCGCGCGAAATATGATTCCTAGGTATCAAGAACCACAATTAGTAAAATTATTAACCAATAAACTCCGTGGACACGCGTTCCTCGCCATCGAAGATACGGAATTAAGAAGCCTAAACGATTTTGCAAATAAATTAAAGGATCTGTTCGGCCCAAAGAAATCTCTTAACGAATATAAAGGAGAATTAGGGACGATATTTCAACGACCCGGAGAAAACATATTAGATTATATGGATCGCGTTAGAAGTCTTAGATTAGCAATAATGGACGGAGAAAGGGGCGACTACGGGATTATATCCCCCGACATCCAAGATACAATAGACTGGGAAACAAGAGAAGCCTTCGTTAAGGGACTCCCGAACGAGGTATATATGCGAGTAAAGCTAGCAGGATACCACACTTTAGAAGACGCGTATCGCCAAGCCGTCAAAGCAACACACGAATTAAAACAAATAAACGATAGAACGCGACCCCAACGACCGATACCTCCGAACAATTACAAACGCGAAAACGTACGTCCTTTGAACACTAACAACAATGTCAGGAATAACCGCCAAGATCGAAGATCAGTACCTCCATCACAGAATTACTCAAATGCTCCGAGACAAAATATTATCACATGTAACTATTGTAAAAAACCTGGGCATTTAGTAAAAGATTGCTACAAATTTAAAGCCCGTGTAGATGCCGGAATAATCGTACCCTATGCTTCGAGACAATCGGGAAACCAAACACGTCCTTCGGGAGAATGGGGCGAGCCTCGAAGGAACGATACGCCGAATCGCCCAAGAGTGCAAGCAGCAACCAGGAGACCGGCGCCGACGGCAACGAACAGAACAAGGGTAGCCGCCCCCGCAAGATCGACTCCACCACCTATAATGAGGAACAGGGCAAACGCAAAGCCGACCGAGAGGACGAACGAACAAGTATTAAATACTGTGGGAGAGACATCCCACAACCAAACGAGGTCACAAACAGAAAATTCAGAATCTCAAGTCAAGAAGGAAAAGGTGAAGCACAAGCAACCGGCGAAGGAGGATCACCAGGAGTTAGATTCGGATTCGGAAGGCGACCTCTCCGAATTATTTCAATAAAATTTAACGATTCCCCAACGACACCAACTGCGCGAATAGTTTCCCCAGAACTAAAAACTAAGACGAGTTTATTATTAGACTCTGGATCGGAGATTAATATTATCAAGAAAACTGCTTTACGCGATTCAGCCATCATCGACGATAAAGAATCAATTGAAGTGCGAGGAATTACGGCAACGAGCCTGGTCTCCCTAGGGCAGACGGTAATACAGGTTGCGGGCCATCCGGTTATTTTTCATGTAGTCGATGATTCATTGCTAATCGATCAAGACGGAATCCTGGGATCCGAATTTTTTGCAGGATGTAAGGCTCGTTTGGACTATGAGGGAAAACATATCAAATGGGGAAATATTTATATTCCCTTTGATACTAAAGAAAAGATAATTATACCTAAGCGAAGCTCAGTAACGTGTTCAGTAAATATCGCAAATCCAGAGATGAAAGAAGGATTTATTCCCAGAATCGAGCCAATCAAGGGAATCTATTTTGGTAATGCAGTTGTGAGGAATTATAGAGGAAAATGTTACATAAGGATAATAAATACTACCTCGAGGAATTACGAATTCACAACACCAACAATGGTAATTAAAGAATTTGAAAACCCCCCCCCGCTTCCTAGGACGGCGTGTAATACAGTTTTAAAATCGAAGGAGAGTAGATACGATCAAATAATTGAGTTACTACGGCTCGAACACTTAAACGAAGAAGAAAAGGAAAACGTTCAAAGGTTGATTCGTAATAATCAAGATAGATTTCATATTCCAGGAGATGCACTTGAAGCAACTGGAGTTTTGGAACATAAAATAATTACAACGGATAATATACCAGTTAATACTAAACAGTATCGATATCCACCAGTACATCGAGAAGAAATAAATCGACAAATTCAAGAATTACTAGATACGGATGTAGTGGAACCGTCGATATCTCCATATAATTCCCCGTTATGGATAGTACCCAAAAAATCCGACTCGCAAGGAAACAAACGCTGGAGATTAGTTATTGATTATAGGAAATTAAACGATAAAACGATCGGCGATGCTTTCCCACTACCCAACATTACAGAAATATTGGATCAATTAGGAAGTGCGAAATATTTTTCCACGTTTGACTTAGCATCGGGCTTTCACCAGATCCGTATGTCACAAGAAGACGCCCACAAAACTGCATTTTCGACACCATATGGACATTATCAATTCAAAAGAATGCCTTTTGGACTAAAGAATGCCCCAGCGACATTTCAACGTTTGATGAACTCAGTGTTATCCGGTCTACAAGGAATAGAACTATTCGTCTATCTGGATGATATAGTGATCTATTCTAGGTCCCTTCAAGAACATGAAATTAAATTTAATAAGTTAATGGAAAGACTGAGGGCAGCTAAATTACGATTACAGCCCGATAAGTGCGAATTTTTACGACACGAAGTGAATTATTTAGGACATATAATTAGTGAAGATGGAGTAAAACCCGATCCGAAGAAAATCGAAGCCGTATCAAAATTTCCGCGACCCAAAAGAGTGAAAAATATCAAACAATTTTTGGGATTAGCAGGATACTACAGAAGATTTATACCCGATTTCTCCAAGGTCGCAAAACCATTGACACAACTATTGAAGAAAGACACTCCCTTTAAATGGACGGAAAATCAAGACAAGGCATTCGAAGATTTAAAGGCAGCACTAATGACAAAACCCATTCTACAATATCCGGATTTTTCTAAACCTTTTAACCTTACTACAGACGCATCAGGGTATGCTATAAGCGGTGTACTAAGTCAAGGGCCAATCGGAAAAGATTTACCGATTGCGTATGCCTCAAGACTATTGAATTCTGCTGAACAAAACTACTCTACCATAGAAAAGGAGTGTCTGGCAATCGTTTACAGCGCGATGCATTTCCGACCGTATCTTTACGGAAGGAAATTTACTATCGTAACCGATCATAAACCCTTAGTCTGGATGCATTCTATCAAAGACCCTACATCGAGAATTTGGAAATGGAAATTGAAATTATCGGACTTTGAATTCGATATTGTGTACAAGGAAGGTAGGGCGAATGCAAACGCTGACGCATTATCTAGGAATCCTCCGGAAATTTGTCTACCAATCAGAAGGAGAGAGGAAGTCTCACCAATTCGCTATCCTGTCTCAAAAAGATTCGAAAAGGATACATCGTCTGAAGACTCTCCCATATTCGAAACTAAACCACGCGGCTTGCCTCAACCCACTGATCCTGCAAAACGAGAAAAGGTTTGTGCTCGGAAGTACCTTGCATTGGAAGAAACGCCCGTAAAATATTTTGACGAAGCACTAGCCGAGCTCGATGTAAATAAAGAAATAACTGATCGAGGGAAAAGGAGAATGGGTACAACAAGCGAAGAGGAGTATTCCGCCGAAACTCCAGAACTAACTCGACAACGAGAAAGGGATACGCATGTCTCAAAAAGATTCAAATTGGATACGTCAACCGAAGATTCTCCCATATTCGAAGCTAAACCACGCGCCTGGCCTCAAGCCAGTGATTCGAAAAATCAAGGAAAGGTTTATACCCGAAAACATCGTACAATAGAAGAAACCCCCATAAAATATTTTGATCAGGCACTGGCAGAAGTCGATGTAAATATAGATAGAGGAATAACCAAGCGAGAAAAAGAAGACACAGATACGACAGGCGAAGAAGAGCTCTCTACTGTAATTCCGGAATTAATTCCACAACGAGAAAAGGACCAGAGACCTACAATAATTGCGGAACAAAAAATTTCAGAAACCCGAGATTCAATTACAAGAGTAAATGACCATAAAATAATATTCATAGATGTACATGGCAACCCGATAGATAAAGGAGCCTTAGAAATGAAAGAGATGGGAAAATTGCCTCGTTACGAAGATTTAATGTTGGAAAAAGCAAGATTGAACTGCGATTCCGGGAAATACATCGTATCTCTACCAATAAAGGAAAATAGGAATATTCCAATAGCACCAGAAAATTTATTAAACTCACTACGATCTCTACTAGATGTAGTAAATGAAAAACAATTTACTTCCTTTAGCATTAGCAAAGGAAATTTGGAGGAAATACCCTGGCGATATACAATCAGAAAATTAAAAGAAATATTTATGGAAAAAACCCTAACCATCACTATTTGCACGGGGGAAGTAATTACCCCGCCTGTGGAAGCGCGAAACAACATAATACGAGAAAAACATGAATCAAGTGTAGCAGGACACAAGGGAATAACAAAAACTTATCAAAGAATACGACAATATTATTATTGGGAAAACATGAAAAAGGAAATTCAAGATTACGTAAACACATGTAAGGAATGTCAATTGAAGAAACTCACAAGAATAAAAGCAAAACAACCGATGGTACTTACAGACACACCAGGTAAAGCGTTCGACAAGATTAGTATGGATATTGTAGGTCCATTGCCAAAAACTCAAAAGGGAAATGAATATATTTTAACTATCCAAGATTTATTAACAAAATACTCTATCGGGATTTCAATAGGAGGAATCTCTTCAGCCGAGGTAGCGGATGCATTCGTAAAGCAATTTATTTGTCGTTTCGGATCACCGAGAGCTATCCTCACTGATCAAGGAACAAACTTCACATCCTCGCTAATGAAGAAAGTAGCAAAGAGATTCCGCATCAAACAATATACCACGACGGCATATCATCCACAAAGTAACGGTTCGATCGAAAGATCCCACCACGTACTGATTGAATATCTCAAGCTATACATTGAAAATTCCAAAAACTGGGACGAATGGGTAGAATTAGCTATGTTTTCCTATAATACTTCTGTACACGAAGGAACGAAATTCTCTCCGCACGAATTAGTCTTTGGACATTTAGCCAGAGAGCCTACAGGTGAAGTAATAATCGAAGAGAACATGGAACCAACATACGCAGAATACCTCGGAGATCTGTTCGACAAAATTAACACGGTACAACGAATAGCAAGGGAAAATTTGATAAAATCTAAACTAAAATCAAAAGAATACTACGACCGACGAATCAACCCTCAAAATTTTAAAGTAGGGGATTCAGTATATCTATTAAAAGAACCTAGTAAAGGAAAATTCTCCGATCAATATACTGGACCACATAAAGTGCTAGAAATCTTGCAAAACCAAAACGTCAAGATTGAAGTAAAAGGGATTCCGCGAACAGTGCACCTAAACAAGTTAAAACTAGCGCATAACCGAAGTAAACAATAGACAAAACGATTTCAGTGGGCAAAATAGTACAATATTGTATACTGTAGTGCTGCTCGTTGAATAATACAAATAGTGGAAACCAAAAAAAAAAAAAAAAAAAAAAAAAAAAAATATATAAAAAAAAGGGAGAGAGAAAAATTATTAAGTGTGCTCCGATTATTGTTTGAATATAAAATGTGTGAATTCAATGAATAATTAAAATAGTGAAAGTGAAAGTTACCTTGTGAATAAGTAATCAACATGCAAGAAAGGTGTACGTGCAAGTATAGGTTGTGAATCTTTATTTGTGGAACGTAATGTACGACAACTACCTAAAATAAGTGAATAAATTAGTTTCAATTGTTTCAGTGCAAAATACAAGATTACTAAATGTCATAATTATATTGTGGTTAAAACAAAAGCAAGTGTGACTCTGTTCGTCGAATAATACAAATAGTGGAAACCTAAAAAGGAAAAAGAAAATTATTAAGTGTGCTCCGATTATTGTTTGAATATAAAATGTGTGAATTCAATGAATAATTAAAATAGTGAAAGTGAAAGTTACCTTGTGAATAAGTAATCAACATGCAAGAAAGGTATACGTGCAAGTATAGGTTGTGAATCTTTATTTGTGGAACGTAATGTACGACAACTACCTAAAATAAGTGAATAAATTAGTTTCAATTGTTTCAGTGCAAAATACAAGATTACTAAATGTCATAATTATATTGTGGTTAAAACAAAAGCAAGTGTGACTCTGTTCGTCGAATAACACAGATAGTGGAAACCTAAAAAGAAAAAGAAAATTATTAAGTGTGCTCCGATTATTGTTTGGATATAAAATGTGTTAATTCAATGAATAATTAAAACAGCGAAAGTGAAGTTTACATTGTGAACAAGTAATCATCATACAAGAAAGTGTATGTGCAAATATAGGTTATGGATCCCTGTTTGCGGAATACAATGTACGACAGCCAGCTGAAATAAATGAATGAATTAACTTCAAGTGTTTCAATGCAAAATACAATATTACTAAATGTTATAACAATATTGTGATCAAATCAGAAGGAAGAGTGACACTGTTCGTCGAATAATACAGATAGTGAAAACCTAAAAGGGAAAAAGAAAACTATTAAGTGTGCTCCGATTATTGTCTGAATATAAAATGTGTTAATTCAATGAATAACTAAAATAGTGAAAGTGAAAGTCACCTTGCGAACAAGTAATCGCTATACAAAAGATTTACGTGCAAAATAGGCCATGGATCCCCGTTTGCGGAACACCATGTACGACAGCCAGCTGAAAGTAAATAAATGGATTAACTTCGATCGCCTTAATACAAGATGCAACACTACTAAACGTCATAGCAAGACTACGAAAGCGTGACACTGTTCGTCGAATGGCACAGATAACAGGTAACCTGAAAAAAAAAAAGGGGGGAAAGATTACTACAAGTGCTCCAATTATTGTTTGAATATGAAAAGTAATAGTTCAACGAATATTTAAAACAGTGAAGGTGCAACTTACCTCATGAACAATCAAACACCATACAAGAAGCGCACAAGCATGAATTTCACAAATTAATAAGAAGAAATGAAATAGTTGATAAGTATAGAAAGTAGTTAGGAAGATAATTAAGATAGATTAATTGGAAGCTAGTAATAGATAGAACCAGAGTAAAGGATAGTATATTGTATTAACTATTATATCTAACATGTAGAAGCATATTTTGTAATACACAATAGCGGTCGCTCACACAATATATCATACACATATTGAATTAATAAATTAAACAGTACCTTTATGATCGCAGACATAGGATGATTGAAGGCAACCATAGTAAGTATCCAAGGTAATACCGAAGAATCTGATGATGATGTGAGAATGATCCAGGTAAGCAACGCAGCATCAAAAATCTAAAAAAGAAAATTTTTTTTTTTTACAAATAATGTTAATCTAACAAATAAGACTTAATCACTAATAAAGGAACTAATTCATATCAAACATAAAATAATAACAATAGCAAACATAAGCAATAATAAAATTAATAGGGAAATAAGAAAGGTTAATAAACACAGAAATAGGTTAGAAACTAATCACGATAGACTAACTAAATATTAACAAGTCATGACTGAACTTAGTACCAAGGAATAAAGTTATAGTACATGAAAGCGACTGGTAACACAATACACAAAATACTAACTAAATTAAACAAGACTTATATAAACGCAAGTCACGTATAACCAAAACAATGACCATTGAAATTCGACAACAATATAACCCATGTTATTACATTAAAGTAACACGCGGTATCTACACGCACAATACCATGAAACACAAAACAACATTACAAAACACTACTAAATAAAATCATAACCAGTTATTTCAATAATACATTACTGTTGATATTAAAACAACACCATACCAGGGATACACGTGAGCGACCATGTTGAAGAAAAAATCCGTCGCGCACACCCCACACACACACACCTCAACACGAATAATAACCAATACAATGTAATATAGGATCATAATAGTTATGTTAGGTACCAAAAAAAAAAAAAAAAAAAAAAAAAAAAAAAAAGAGAAGAGAGGAGAGTAAGAAAAAAAAAAAAAAAAAAAAAAAAAAAAAAAAAAAAAAAGAGAGAAAAGAGGGGAAATAATAAATAATAACTAACATATTCATAACATATTACATATATATTATATTATATACAGGGATACAATATTCATATAAAGGGACGGATCCGAACGAAACATATAAAAATAAAAATAAAATAAATAAAAAAAAAAAAAATAATAAAAAATATATATATATTAATTGTTTTTGTATGTATGTACAGAACGAGTGGCGAACTCATCAATTCTGACATAGAAAATCCAGACGGACCCGAGCTCGCATTCGATCTGGAAGTGACAGAGGAGGTTGAATCCTGCCTCTGTGTTCAGTTGTTATGTCCCGTTAACAATTATGATACCGGCTATTTTTGCCAAGACTGTTTCGACTGCCTGGATCCGGACGACCAGGACCTGTGTGAAGAGCCGCCCATCCATTTTCTATGCGGAGTACCTTTAAGAACACAAATATCACGCTGCACCATGTGCGGTATAAACATAGCAGACGTACAACCCGCTACATCATGCCTCCAATGCATGATGGTCTACTATAATCTGACTCACCTTGAAAGAGAATTTTTAGTTCAAGGAAGGATACTCCGCACCACCGAAATATAACGTACTTGTGTGCTGTGCACGAAAGGAAATACTTAAATCCACCTGTAAACAAACAACATTAATAACTATACATATAATTTTTATTCATGTTTACTAATATATATACACGCATGTTTTAAAGTAGATGATATTTGTAACACTCACTTCCATTGACAATGCAAGTGACTTATAAAATAAATTGTCATATTTATACACACACATATATATATATATACGAAAACAAGCTACACTTGTGACACTTCTACCTATTAATAATACATACTTATACACATTTATAACGATAAAATAAATCCCATTTATATTACTCATCAAAACGTACGCATATATGTATATAATTATAACTCAAGTAGCCTTCATAAAATTATTTTCACTGACAGCATGTACATCAAACCTAAAATAGAACAAAGTTATAGAAAAAAGGGGGAAAAGGAAGAAAGGGAAAAGAGAAAATGTATAAATATAATTTCCTTTCTTTACACATATATATATATATATATTAAAAGGTTATTCTTATTTCTGAAAACTCAAGAGTAAGAAACAATTTAATAAACTGTTAATAGGAAGATGAATCACCTGGTCATCGTACTTACCCTCATCAAAATAACATATGGCCTGGTAGGATACGACTGCAATGGCAACCACCTCAACGTTACCACCATCTCTTTAAACTCCATCGGGGACTGCAGCATACAACCTGCAACGACAGAAACCCAAGATATTTATATTCAACTACTGCAACTCTCAGAATTCGAATTTACCAGTGTAAGGCAATGCAAGGTGCAAATAACTCGAATTATACATTACTGTGGCATGCACTCCCACACGTCGGCAGTGCATAATGGATTCGCCGAATACCTTCAGGAAACAACTGCCCAACAATGTGCAAGAATGCACCAGGACGGCACGTTTTCACTCGGACCACAAAACCTCATAGTAGGCTTAAAGGATAATGCAACGGAAACGCAGTCGCTTATCCTAGCCGGCAAGCTAACAAACGACGGCAGCTGCCAGGGAACACAGTACGTAGACCCATACGGGAGCTGGGAAAGGGTAGTCGTACAAGCCACAGTGAGGATAAGTTTAAGATCAGGAGTCGTGCCAGTACGTATTGAAGCAAATAAAATTATACTGAAATCAGGAACAGTATGTACCTTCAGCGAAGGAAACTGCCTAGACGCTGAGGACGGGTACACTTATTGGCAACCACAACCGCCCTCACCATGCAAATTTGATCAATACGATGTGCTATATGAAGGAATTGCTACAAAGATTCAGGAAATAAGAACCAACAGGGAACCAGCACAACCAGTTTATGCATTGACAACACAAGAAGTAACCTTTGCACTGACTAAAACCGGAGAACAACCCCTGTGCGGATACACCTTACTATCGACAGAACACCCAAAATTGTTCCTGTTGGAAACAACAAAAGGGAATACGTTCATATCCAAAAGCAAGACAGCAGTTGAAAATCTGGATATATTCACCTACGTTAACTCTAAATTCGTTTATGTAGAAAAACATATTAAAAGACAAATGACGGCACTATACCATGATGTACTGACACAACGATGCACCACGGAAAAGAAGTTAATAGAAAACGCTTTAAGTTTAGCAATCCTATTACCCGATGAGTTCGCATATACAGTAACTAAAACCCCGGGACACATGGCCTTGATTGCTGGAGAAGCGGTCCATATAGTCAAATGCATTCCCGTGCAAGTAAAAATACGACACACAACGGAATGCTATTCGGAACTACCGGTTTGGCAAGGAAATCGTACCGCATTTTTAACACCAAAGACACACATCCTAACTCAACATGGAAACCATAGGGAATGTAGTGCAATACTACCCACATTATACAATATCGACGGACTTTGGCACAAATTCCTACCAAAACCGATGGAAGCAATCGCACCACAAGAACTCCACCCAGACGTACGCCAAACATGGCAATATTCAGCACCATCATCATTGGCCACAAGCGGGATATACACCCAAAAGGACCTGGATACACTTCGAGACCACGTCATGTTCCCGGCAGAAAAAACAGCAGTCTTAAACACACTGGCCAGAGGGGCGACAGGAAAATCAATCGTCCCTGGAACGGTAAACATCCTGGGAGTCATGGACGAAAACACATTAACGACAATAGCAAAAAATACCGCATCGAAATTATGGTCTGGTTTCATGGAATTTGGAACGATCAGTGCAGCAATATTTGGAATAATTGTAATATTTAAACTAATCAAGACAATAGTAGACATAACTATACACGGATACCAGTTGCGCGAGACTTACGGATGTGGAATCGCCCTACTAGGAGCAATATGCGGGTCAGTCACACACCTGCTATTATACCTCAAAAGAAGACGAAATGTCGACGATCCAGCGACACAACCTCAAGGAATATCAATAACACCAACAGTCACCCAACAACCAACAGCATCTACGTTCGCCTTGAGCGAACTCAAAGACACCATCAGTCAAATTTCCGGAGGAAATTTGAACTCCAAGGGCGGGGGTGTCACGTCCCGTGCTCCGCACGTGCCGTAACGAAAATACAAAGCTACTATACGGAAATCAGCGCGAGTAAAATTTGAATAGACCAAGGAACACACGCTACTGCAAAACAAAATAAAAGATTAACGAATAAGGGCGACTATAGACTAACAATAGGGATGAATATATACGAAACACAAAATATGTAGAATAAAATCAACCAATAAATAAATATATGCACATAACACTAAATAAATCTACCAATAACCGACACGATATTTAAAAACCTATGGTTCAATAAATCAACCAATAAATAAAATATAGGTATATAACATCAAATAAACCTACCAATATCCTATGAATTTGATAACTTGGCAAAGGATAAACCACGATTCGAAAAACTAACCGATAACTATCAGTATAAAATAAAGTCAATTAATAAACTGGACTAGATACGAACCGATCAAATAAAACAAGAATAAGTAGGATTATATATGACAAATTCGCAAAGGAGCAACAAGAAGATATACTACAATCAATCAACGAAGACGGAATATGTGAAATACAAAAGAAGAATTTAAATCAGTAAATAAAAATTAATTAATGAATTAAACGAGTGGCGAACCAAACGAGTAAATCAAGAAATAAGAATGACTACAGAAGGGAAATAATTGAAACAGCGGGAATACATTTTTTTTAATTAACAAAACAAATGATCAAAACAACTAACATCGCAGCAACTTGGAGTATTATACACAAATATATACATATATGTTAAACACATAACAATTTAGTAAATATTAGAAATAAAACTTTCAATACTATGTAACAAATCCAAAATTATCAAATTTCAAATATATATGCATATACGAAATCAAATGGTTAACAGTCTAATAAACACCTAACCTAAAATACACAATACTACACTATTAAAAAAAAAAAAAAAAAAAAAACTTATATAAAAATCACATTGACGGAAATATGTATATGTGTGCGCATTCTATACTATTAAATCAAATTAACAATCTGGTAAACATAAAATACATAATCAAAACTCGTGCTCATTCTAGTAAAGAACTACATATGAAAACTATACTACGAAACATGCATGTCTATATATATATATATAAAACCTAGATTTTAAACCAAGCTATTAATAATCTAATATAAAAGATATAGAACATACACATAGTACTATTGAAACTAACCAACTAACTACTTGTTAGCAAATCCAGCGATTAAAAATAATTAACACCGCCTCGACTGGGAGAATTGCGTACAGCATAAATATGTAAACCATATCAAACACATAATAATCTGGTAAACTTTCAATACTACGTTGTCACATTACAAAACATATAGGTATATATATATATAAAAACAAATAATTGACATATAACCTCAAATACACAATTAAAGAATTTTTTAACAAAAAAAAGAAAGGTCACACTATCAGAAATATATATATATATACTTATGTGTGTGTATGCGTGTTCTATTCTACTAAATCAAAATTAACTAGTAAACATAAAATAAATAATTAAAACTAGCCAACATTTCAGTAAAGAATTTCATGAAACATGCACGCATACATACAAAATCTATATTTTAAACCAAATTATTAATAATCTAAATGAATATAAAAGATATAGAACATACAGTACTATTGAAACTAACCGACTAACTACTTGTTAGCAAATCCAGCGATTAAAAATAATTAACACCGCCTCGATTGGGAGAATTGCGTACAGCATAAATATGTAAACCATATCAAACACATAATAATCTGGTAAACTTTCAATACTACGTTGTCACATTACAAACATATAGATATATATATATATATATATAAAAACAAATAATTGACATATAACCTCAAATACACAATTAAAGAATTCTTTTTAACAAAAAAAAATGAGAAAGGTCACACTATCAGAAATATATACATATATACTTATGTGTGTGTATGCGTGTTCTACTCTACTAAATCAAAATTAACTAGTAAACATAAAATAAATAATTAAAACTAACCAACATTTCAGTCAAGAATTTCATGAAACATGCACGCATACATACAAAATCTATATTTTAAGCCAAATTATTAATAATCTAAATGAACATAAAAGAAGTAGAACACACAACATAACATTATTTAAACTAACTAACATTCGGATAACCTCAGAGAATTTTATATGAAAACTACACAAAAAAAAAGAGAGAAAAAAAAATATATATGTATATTTATATATATGTGTGTACTTTATGTTATCGAACATTCTACTCAAAACAATAAAACAATGCTATTAATGAGTTATAAAATTTAACAACAATACTATTCGCATGTTATTATATGAACACACAATATATAAATATAGTATATATATATGTATATATATATATATATATATATTATAAATACACAAACAATACTATCCTAACTGCGCTAGAATAAAGAAAATTAAGGCGGAGAAATAATTATTTCAATATTAAATAAAAGCAAAGACCCGTCACTATACTGGAGATATTCACGAACAGCCATCTTAGATTGTCATAGCTCTTACACGTGTGCATCGGAACACATGCAATAGTTATACGCATTAAATAAGTGCAAAATAATGTTATTCTCGCCTCAACTACACGTCAAAAAAAAGGGGGTTTTAATAATTAACAAATAAATAATAGATTCGATATTAACAAAAGTCACTATATGCTAGGGACATTCACAGGCGGCCATTTTGGATAATCCACATGCGTATTAACCTTCTTGCTTTACAAATAAATTATATTCTCAATCAATAAAAAAAAAAAAAAAAAAGAAAGAAAAGAAAAAAGAAAAGAGAAAAAAAAAAGAAGAGAATAAATATTTAGTACAAATGGGAGATCGTAATAAGGAAAGAATAAGTAATAATTAATACCTAATCAGCCGTAAGGAACAATCGTGAAAACACATTGTTAAGATTAATTAACATTTTTTTCAAAATTGAATAAATCCTATATATAACTACACTATCAAACACAAATGTAAAAAAATATATATATATATATATATTATAAAAGAAATACAAAATAAAATATATAAAAGTATACACACGTACTTAACAAACATAAAAAGAAATAAATTATGAAACAAGTATATAAACATATATATATATGTATATATATATATATATATTTAACATACAACCAAAATAAAAGAAAACCGAAATTGTTAAACGGCGAAACTACAAATACAGAGCAACTATACTAAATCGAAATCAGGACAAGGAGCTCCAGGATAAAGCTCGCTAATCTTACACATACACCAATAACGTACGACAGGGGAAATTCCCCTTTCTCCAGAAGCATGATGGCGAAGATGTGCCTCCAGAACTACTTCAGGGATTTCATCAGGAAAACGCACCTTCGCGCAACGGTCAGTATCAACAACTTCAAATAGAGGAAAATCCCACTCGAGTATGACGGTTTCCGCATCAAAGAAGCTTTCGTCAACAACAGCAGAATTGTCAGAACTCGATTCCAAGGAATCAGCACTGATGTCACGCAACTCCTCCAACAACTTTGGTTCTCGTACTTGGTCACAATACCTCATACGTTTGCTGGGTCCTCCCGAATCACTCATGGATTCTTCGCTATCCCTCTTCCTCTTCCGCTAGAATAATACAAATAGAGCTTAATGGAACAAAACGGGATAAATTAAGCGGACTAAAAACAAGACAAAATACGCACTCGAGAAGCCTGCATAAGAACCTCTGATAAAATTGCCTCCGCAACCATCGTCCAAACGTCAAAGTCCAAATCACCGAAATCTACGTTTATGAAAATAGCAAAAATCGAAAATCAAATTAAATCCCAAAAGCAACCATAACATGGAAATATTCATCAAAACCAAACTTACCCAAGATAAACCAAAAGAAATCCTTGCTGCGGGAGAGTGGCGGATCGCGCGTGTTGCCGGGGCAAGTGTCGATATAATAATGAGACTCTAGCCACCGGCCCTTCCACGCGCCGAAGAACAAAAATTATTCCCACAGTACTAACATAAAGATTCTCAAGAAAAAGACTAGACCAGCATGGAAGGCTCCAAGCCTCCTAGACGCTACCTCAGCAGAAAATAGAACCGATGGGAACTAAGTCGAAATACGGATTTTTGCATTCTCTCACGTACCCGCGATGGGAATCTGGAAGTTAAAAGACAAGATAACGAAGCAAAGGAGACATCAACGATTACAGAATTTGCATTCTCTCACGTACGAGTTCAGGAACCCCAAAACTGCAGCATCCCGATTCCCACGGACGCGAACCACCAGTTGACCGCCACCCCGTGGGGGATGTTATTATAAATAAGCGCAGGAACATAGAAGATTTTCAATATATTGTCGTCATTCGCGCATTGCACCTCGACGGTCTCTTATTAATTGCTCAGTTTAAGTCACAAATTAAGTTACAAATCTTTCTAAGTGTTCATTTCATTGGCGAGATTTAAAAACATCCTCATAAATAAATATATTTATACCCGCGACGTTTATCCGAATAAATAAGCCGCAAGCTTATTTAGAGTGTATTTCTAATCAAAAATAAATAAACTACAGTTCTAATAATAATTATACCTGAGTCGAATAACTAAACCAAATAAAAAAAAATTTCACCGACGACTATTACGAGCCGATGGCCCCTGACGGAACAAGGTAAGAGTCTCAATTTTTATAAAATTTTCTTCTTCTCTAGTAACTTCGCCACATCCAGGAACCGAATCCGATTTACTTATCATCAATTAATACATTCAATTTCGTTTCAATTTTGAGAATAAACGAAGGGTCATTCGCTGCGTAGGCTTGTGAAAACGGTGTCTTCAATTACTGAAACACTCATTGATCTTCGCATTCCTCCTCCCACTGTTGGCAAAACATTGCCCGTCTTTGGGCAAGGCTTGCGAAATCACACGAGTTTTACGCAGAGAAGACTATCAAATTAGATCTAATTGACCGATACCTTCATTCTTGCCATCGTTGTATACAATTATAAAATAGAATAATTCCCTTCTGAATCTTAACCAAAGGATCATTCGCTGTGTTGGGTTGTGGATAACGGTGTTTCGACTATCGAACCATCTATTGATCTTCGCATTCCTCCTCCCACTGCTGGCAAAATACTGCCCATCTTTGGGCAAGGTTTGCGAAATCACACGAACCCCACACAGAGAGGATCATTGAAATCACTTTCTCGTAAACACTCAATTCGGAAGGCAAGAAGATCGAAACGGTAAAAAAAAAAAAAAAATCACTCTAACAAATGAACTAAGGTCCAGTTCAATGATAGATTCATTGGCGAAATTAAGAGAGGAGGAGAAGGAAACGTAAAGATAAAATTTGCATCAAACGAAGAAAATTCGAAATCTTAACCAATCCATTAACGCGAACACTCTTGTTTTACCGTCCCTAAAACGCTATATATATATATATATATATATATATATATATATATATACATATATATAACAACTTGAATAATTCCATATTCAAATTTAAATAAATTCTATACAACGAAATTGAACCGAACTCTCAAATAATTCCTACATACAGATATATACATACACATATATATATATATATATATATATATATATATATATATAATTTTAAATAATTCTATACTGAAGTTTAGATAAATTCCGTGCGAACAAATCGAATACTTATTTTTATCCAACTTTAATCCTCTCCCGTGCGAGTATCCCTGCACATAGCAGGTTAGCCGAAAAACGTGGAAATTATTTTATCAGTAGCCTAACACTAGTCAACGCTATCCATAAGTAATTAATTTATCAATAGAATTATTTCGAAAATAAGTACAAGGAAATTTTTCTATTCGAAACAGTCCTCAGACTGTTTCTGGTGGCAGCAACTACCGTGTGAGAAATATTTCTTATACAGCCAATTAAATTTAAATCTTTCCCTTCAGATTAAATTAAAATCAAAAGTTTGAATTGACTTTAAACGAGTACGTAACAATAAACTTTCAACTTAGAAATAGATTTTAATCGAAAACCTTGATTCAATATCTTAAATATAATTATATCGTGTAAATTTTCCCCTCCTGACGAAACTCAACTAAATCGAACTAAATTAAATTAAATTAAATTAAACAAAACAAAATAAATTAAAACAAACACAAAAAAACTAATTAAAATTAAAACAATAAAAAAAAAAAAAATCTTGCGAATTCAACGGTTTAAAATCAATTCAAACAAACAGGAACGTAACAATGTAATAAACAACCGTTTAAACGTCGAAACAAGCGGAACAGCTCGCAAATCTCGATGATTTCGTCGATTTTGATGAAAACTGATCGTCATTTCCTTCCCGTTTGAGATATTTCGACGTTTAAGCGCTCCCTTTACTCCTTTTTACGTGCAGAATGTAATAAACAACCGTTTAACCGTCG